>NC_142016.1:19654761-19954761 GCF_049901735.1 Notechis scutatus | reverse complement strand
GTGAATGCACGAGCTGATCTGAATAGCCCTGGATTAGATGCGAACAATGTGCAAAATCAGCCACCTGCAGAGCTGGAAACAGGAGGATGTTAGAGGGATGGATGAAGGATGTCAGAGCTTCTGTAGGAACCAATGCAGGAGAATATTTGCAGTTCAGGATTAACGCAAATGCTCTCTGAACATTCAGAGTTGTTCTGATACAACATTACTATGCAAAAGTATGCAGTATCAACAAGACCAAGAGACAATCAACAAATGAAAAAGGGAATAAAGAGATCAAGACATCCACCAGCAATCAGCACCATACGAGCATGGGGTTAACTCCAAGATTAATGTCAAACAACCAATCAAATAAACAATATTCCAATCAAGAAATTGCCAAACAAGCCAAGCGTAAACAGCCCAAACAAAGAACTTCTAAGACCACCCCTGCTAACACTGACAGGGCAAGCCACTGGGATATAAATTGACAGCAAACCCCACGTCTATTCATCTCTCCCCCCTGCCTTTTATCCCCAGAGCTAGGGTGAGGCTTTGCTAGCAGCAGTGGCTCTTCCTTCCCAAGGATCGGCCCATAGATTTCCACTGCTCTCCTCTCCTCTGCCTCCTGCGCAGCTGCGCGTCAGGCACTGGACCCAGCTGTTCCTCCTCTTCCTCATCAGCCACCTCCAGACCTGGGGGTTGGTGACTCTCCATCTGAGGGCTGACGGATGGCCCAGGCTCTGCCTCTTCCCTATCTCTGCCAGCTCCATTCCCTCTTCCCCCTTGGAGCTGACCCTGACTCTCATGCCTCCTCCTCCTCCTATGATTCGGCTGCTGGAGAGGCCAGCAACTGGCTGGCCACAACAGGAGTATTTAGGAGCCGGGATATTTATTTATTTTATTTATTTATTTGATTTGCCAATTGTTTACAAGATAATAAGTATAAGTGTATACATAGTTGTGAATACATGAAATGGGTACATATACGAAAAATAAAAGAAGAATAAGAGAAACAATAGGACAGGGACGGTAGGCACGTTGGTGCGCTTATGCACGCCCCCTACAGACCTCTTAGGAAAGGGGTGAGGTCAATAGTAGACAGTCTAAGGTTAAAGTTTTTGGGGTTTGGGGAAGAAACTACAGAGTCGGGTAGAGTATTCCAGACATTGACCACTCTATTGCTGAAGTCGTATTTCCTGCAATCAAGTTTGGTGCGGTTAACTTTGAGTTTGTATCTATTGTGTGCTCTTGTGTTGTTATGGTTGAAGCTGAAGTATTCATTGACAGGTAGTATGGTGGACTGACATTCGAAATGAGACACAGGGAAATGTCTGAGAAAATGCCAGCCCTGAGTGAACTCAGGTAGCAGTATTTATTGAGAAAAAACACAGCAAAAATACAGTATGCATATTCAGAAAACAATGACCTCAACAGGAGATTACTTCACCAGCATGAGAACACACAATCTTGGAAAGTCCCAGATGTTACCTTGCTAGGATGAGATCATACAGCCATGGAAAGTCTCATGGGAAAGTCTGGAAAGTCCCATGAGAAAGCACAACTGTCGAAACTGGGAAAATTATTCACAGCACCAGCAGATGAGCACAAAAAGAAAGGTATTGCAATATATTGTGAGAGATGATTTAAAAGCGGAGTTAATCTGGGCGGATCCTGAAGGAAGAACCCTGGTGGTACAAACTTCGATTAATGGCATTACATTTTTACTGGTAGTAATCTATGCCCCAAATGATGATCAAGGTAAATTTTTCAAACATCTTCACCAAAAAATAATAGATTTCGGAAAAGGCAATATTTTTCTGATTGGCGATTTTAACTCTATTGCTGACTACCGGAAGGATCATAGTAACATGAGTAAGAATAAAAAAGGAAAAAGAGAATTTTCGAAGCCATGTAAGGATATGATATACGAACTGAATCTGGTAGATATTTGGAGAAAACTAAACCCAAAAAAGAACAGTTTACCTATTACTCTAACCCACACAAAATTTGGACAAGAATAGATATGGCTTGGATAAATGGTGAATTAATTAATGAAATCAAAGATAGCGAAATCTTACCAAATGACTGGGCTGACCACAACCCAATTCAAATAACCTGGAGAGGTAGAAGAAAACCAAAAAGAAGATGGACTCTTAACACTCACTTAATAAAGAAGAAGAATACACTAATAAATTGAAAGAAGAACTGAACTTCTTCTTAAAAGAAAATAATAATGAACTAACTCTGAAACAAAATATATGGGACACAATGAAGGCATTTATAAGAGGAACAACTATCTCTTACAATGCTATGAGAAATAAAAGAAAGTATGCCCAACAAAGTAACTTACAACAAGAAATTAAGGATTTAGAAACCCAACTACAAAGAACCCCAAAAATCAAAGAATACAGAATCAGTTAATAACAACTAAACACAATCTAAATTTATTGGAACAAGAAAAATTGGAGAGTAGTCTGAAAATGACTAAACAAATTTATTTTGAGCACGCAAACAAGCCAGGAGATGGTTAGCCCACAAACTTAAGAAAATGAAAGAAAAAGAATGATACACCAATTAATGGACGAGAGGGCAATTTGCAAGAGGAGATAGAGAAGAAAAAAGAGATCACTTTTAAATACTTCAGGAAATTATACAAAAAGGAAGACGTTTGTGAGGACAAAATAATGAAATATCTAGAGGAAGCAAACGAAAAAGCAATTGGAGAGGAAGAGAAAGAATTATTAAACAAAAATATAACATGGTCCGAACTGAAGTCAGCAATAGAGAAGCAAATTAACAATAAAGCGCCAGGACCGGACGGGATACCTGTAGAACTTTACAAAACAATCATAGAACAAATTGGACCACTGATGCTGGAAGTATTCAATGAGGTACTCCTAGCAGCCAAGATGCCGGACTCGTGGAGGGGGCCTTAATTTCGCTGATCCCGAAGGAGGACCTAGACCATAGACTTATTAACAATTATAGACCAATCTCGCTCCTGAATGCAGATTACAAACTATTCTCTTCTATAATAGCTAATAGACTAAAACAGGTTCTAAACACACATATCCACGAAGATCAAAATGGATTTCTCCCATTTCGACAAATTAAGAATAATCTTAGAACAGTGATAGACATTTCAGAATACTATGAAGCCCATCCGGAAAAACAATTTGCATTTATGTTTTTGGACGCTGAAAAGCATTCGACAATTTAAATTGGCATTTTTAATTCAAAAAATATAAATATGAACCTCGGCACTAGATTCAAAACGTCGTCACTACAATTTACCATACTCAACAGGCAAATATTCTAATAAATGGGGAACAAACTGACCCGATAAAAATAGAAAAAGGGTTAGACAGGGTTGCCCTCTCTCTCCTCTGCTTTTCATATTCGCCCTAGAATCTCTTTTGACGTATATTAGGCAAAATTCGAGAATTAGAGGATTGAGGATTAAATCAGAAGAGTACAAAGTACAAGCCTTCGCTGATGATTTGGTTTTTTCTGGAGGAGCCTATAGAAAAAGGACATAACTTATTAGAAGAACTAGAACGATTTGGAGAAGTCGCAGGATTTAAAATTAATAGGGGTAAAACAAAATTAATGTCTAAAAATTTAACAGGAGACCAGAATAAAGAACTAGAGACAATAATGGGAATACAGGTGACAAAAAAAATTAAATACTTAGGAATTTGGCTTACTCCACAAAGCAAATCATTAAAAGAAAACAACTATGACAAACTTCTCCAACAATCCAAGAAAGATTTAGATTCCTGGAGTACATTACAACTTTCCTTATTGGGCAGGATTGCTCTGATTAAGATGAATATTCTGCCAAAATTTCTATATCTATTCCAGACAATTCCAATCAAATTAAATAAAAATTTTTTATGGAATTAAACAAGATAACATTGAAATTTATTTGGCAGGGGAAAAAAAGCTAGGATTAATGTAAAAGCCCTACAAGATTTGAAAAGCAGAGGAGGGTTAGGCCTGCCAAACTGGGAAGTATATTACAAGGCAGCCACCCTACTATGGATAAAGGAATGGGTGAATTTAACTAACAAAAGAACACTAATATTAGAAGGCCACGATATGCAGAAAGGATGGCATGCCTTTCTGTGGAAACTGGGAAACCCAGGCAATCATATTTCCATAGGCATCTTATCAGGGACTCTTTATTAACCAATTGGAAAAAAACGTAAAAAACTTTATCTAAAAATACCGATTTGGCTATCTCCAATGGAGCGATAGTACACCTAATAATTTGGATATAACTAAAATGATTAAGTACGAAAATTTATTAGACCCACAAGGAAAACTGAAAACCCGACAAGAATTACAAGAGCGAGGATTTAAAATTGATCAGTGGGTGTACCTTCAAATTCATAGTAGATATAAACAAGATATTAAGGAATTTGGAATCTACAATAAATTACAGACTTTAGACAAAATTCTATTAGGACCGAGCAAAAAAAATATATCTAAATTTTACAAACATTTATTAGAAACTGAATTAGAACAAGAAATTGTCAAAGGAAATATGATTGCATGGAGCAGAAACGTGGGACGGAGCATTACTCTAGCAGAATGGGAAAGGATCTGGAACAGGAACATTAAGATCACGAAATCAGCAGCTTATAAAGAAAACGCATATAAAATGTTTTATAGATGGCACCTGCCCCTTGAGATTGGCGAAGATGCACCCCAACACGAGCCCCAATTGTTGGAAATGCCAAAGCATAGAAGGTACCTTCTTCCATTTGTGGTGGTCGTGCAAGGAAACCCAGAAGTACTGGCAAAAATTAGGCGCTGGCTAGAGGAAATAACCAAGGAACAAATAGAGTACAAACCAGAGTCCTTCCTTCTAGGAATTTTCGATAAACAAATACCCAAAAAATTGAAGTATATTGTAATTCATATCTTAACCGCAGCCAGACTGGCATTTGCCCAGTGCTGGAAATTATCTTCCATTCCCACTGAACATATGGTTATTCAGAAAATTTTACAATGCGCGAAATGGACAAACTAACCCAAGCACTAAAAACAAAGAATCCTCATCCTATTACAACAATTGGAATCCTTTGTATAATTGGCTAAACCAAAGATAGATCACCTCTAGGAAAATTATGGCCGAGGGCCTCCGAAGCAGAGATAAAGAAAAGCACCGCCGATGATACTGTTGAAGAAGAAAGGATCTTACAGACAGTCACAAAATATGGTTTTATTTTAACTGTTTTCCCTACTCTATCCTTCCCCTCCCTTACTCTTCCCTTTCCCCTCTCTTAGGCTTTCCTCTCTCTCCCTCTTGGCCTGTACCAAGGCCTATTTGTCTTTTGTTGTACATAATTTGTAGTTATGTTGTTCTTTTAAAGGTAAAACTAATAAAGTATTTTTCCAAGAGAAAGCACAACTGTGTACCTTGAACTTTTACCTATTTTCCTATTCCTTCTAAACTTGCAGAATCAAACAGGATGAGACACTCATGAGCAAAGGTACTCCTACCCCCACCAAGAATGCCCACATCTCCCTAGACTTACTGCTAGTTATTCAAAGGCCTTACAGAAAATGATAAAATGATTAATAAAATATATTACCACAAGGTAGGACATTGCAATGTATGATTTTATATACCATGCTTAAATCAGACCGAAGACGGCGTAATTCAAGGTTTTCTAGTTCTAGAATTTCAATATAGACATCATCTTTCTGCTGACTGGCTCCTGTTTAAAGGATGGTGGAAGTCTGCACTATTTTGTCATGTTTTGATCTCACTGACCTAATTCCCTCCCTTCAGGATCCTTTTAGTAGCTGTATGAAGGCCTGGCAATTGAATCGTTCTTTCTGTCTTTGGAAGCACCGAACATCACTTTTGCACAAGCATCTGTTAAGCAGCCATCCCAGGGCACAGAGGCTCTGGTAAAAAGAGACAGTGATCCTGCTTCAGCACAAAACTCAATTAAATATAGAGTGGTGTGGAGGGAGGGAGGTTGCCATCTGAGGTGCCTCCGGCTCAAAATCTGTGCTCATTTTGGAAACTGGTTGCATGACCTTGAGTGGCTTGTATCTCTTCGGCTCAACTATTACAGGAAGTGGGAGTTATTGGATAAACAACCTAACAATTACAAAGCATTTACGAACCAATGAAGATGAGCAATAATTCAAAAAGCTGCTTGGCTAACACCACAATCCTTAATCACACACGCACACACACACACACAAAGTTGCATTTTCTACAGCCTGGTAAAGACCATGTTTTCCCTTTTCTTCTTGAACTTTCCAATTAAGGCAGTGAGTTTAAGTTCTGAGGGTCACGAGGTCAAAAGCCAGCATACAGCAACAGCTGCTAATTTCTTTAAGGGACAAAAGTTTATCCATTTGGTTGCACCTAAGAAGGGTAAATGTGTTCTTCCCAGGAGCAGTATTCTCCCATTCTTTCCAATATTTGAACAGGAAAAGAAATAAGAAGTGGAGATTTGGGTTTACAGCACATCATTCTAGTGGCAAAGATGATCATTTTTCCATGATGCAAAACTTACTTTGGAACTGCATCAGCCAATACACAAAATGCCAGGGGCCACACAAATGCTACCATTTCCGTGCTGCCAAAATCCAGGCCATCATTAGGTGGCAGTAAAGAGGTACTTCCTTCCTGCCATTTACTAGTTGTCTAGATTGTTGCAGATCAGAGAACCTAGACAACCCTCCCCCCCAATAAATAAATAAATAAATGGGACCAGGAGAAAGAAATAGGTAAGATCAGAACATAACCTGTTCAAGGCTTCGTTTTTTTGCTCCTGGGGAAAACATGAGGGTGTCAACTAATGAATAAGAAGAATTTGATGGGGACTTCTGGAAGGAAGGCTAAAGAATACATTCAAGGTGTTCAACAGCACTTCAGATCCTCAGATTTCAATCTATGCCCTTCCAGGAGTTGTGTTCTCCAGAAGTTGTGGGTGTTCTAACACTGGAGGTTTTTAAGAAGAGATTCGACAACCATTTGCCTGAAATGTTACAGGGCCGTGATGGTGAACCTCTGGCATACGTGACAGAGGTGGCACACTGTGTAAGCACACCCACCCTCACCAGCTGCTCTTCCAGGTCCTGTCATGCGCATGTCCGGCGATCTTTGTGCAAAGACCAGCTGTCCAGTGTGCATGCATGCGACGGAACCCAGAAGTGCCACTGGTCGCCATGTGTAGGCGCACGGGGCCAGCTGCTCTCTTCTGAGTTCTGGAGGTATGGCACGCACATGCTCCAGTTTCAGCACTCGGTGCTGAAAAGGTTAACCATTCCTGGTATAGGGTTTCCTGCCTGAGTAGAGGTGGGACTACAAGACCTCCAAGGTCCCTTCCAATTCTGTAATTATGTTGTTCTGCTTAAAGAAGCAGGTGGGTGGTCAAATGAGGAGATATAAGGAGGGAAGAGCATTAATTATTAGATTTTATTACTATAATATGAACAGCAGCCCTTCCTAATTAGCTTCTCTGGTTCCCTCTGACATCTCTTTCCACTTACCTTGCAATCTGGAAGGTCTGTGGTCCTGGCAAATGTTCTCCATTACACTTAGAATGTAGAATCTAGAAAGCTCCTGGCCCTTCTGGGTGTCGCACAAGTGATTTTCTATCAGGGCAGCTACCTTTTGCAAGTCTACAGATCAAAAAGTTCCCAGGGTGTGGCTCAGACCAACCTTTTGTAGCCAGGGAACAGACAAAGCACACCTTCTTTGAGGGTAGATTCTGTCTGTGGCAGAATCTGGAGAAATAATGCAACAGGACCAGATTTTTTTCCAAACTTCACAGGATCCTGCACATGGCACTGATCTATGATTTGATTGCTTATTGTACCCTATGACTATCATTAAGTGTTGTACCTTATGAATCTTGACTCTTGATGAATGTAATCTTTTCTTTTATGTACACTGAGAGCATTTGCACCAAGAGAAATTTCTTGTGTGTCCAATCACACTTGGCCAATAAAGAATTCTATTTCTATTCTATTAATGCTGCACAGACTGAGCTCACACAGCACATTTAAGCTGATTATAGTATCAATCCATTTCCTAGATCTTCACTAATACACTGAACCATAAACTAAAGCTGACTTGCCAAAACTTAAACTTCTAAATCGAAATTATCCTCGGCTCTGTTTATTGATATAGGTATAATTTTATTAGAAGCCAAGTGTATTGCAGTAAAGCATAGCCAGAACTGAGAATTCTGCGTCAAAATCTCTTAAATTCCACCTTTTCTTCCCTTCACTGCCTCCATTGCTCTCTCTCTCTCTCTCTCTCTCTCTCCCTCTCTCCTCTCCCTCTCTCTCCTCCCCTCTCTCCTCTGTCTCCCTCCCTCTCTTTCTCTCTCTCTGTCTATCTCTCTGCCTCTGTTTCTCTCTCTTCTCTCTCTCTCTCTCTCTGTCTCTGTCTCTCTCTGTCTCTGTTTCCTCCCTTCACTGCCTCCATTGCTCTCTCTCTCTCTCTCTCTCTTCTCTCCCCGTCTCTCCCTCTCCCTCTCTCTCCCTCCCCCTCTCTCTCTCTGTCTCCCTCCCTCTCTTTCTCTCTCTCTGTCTATCTCTCTGCCTCTGTTTCTCTCTTCTCTCTCTCTCTCTCTCTCTCTGTCTCTGTCTCTCTCTGTCTCTGTTTCCTCCCTTCACTGCCTCCATTGCTCTCTCTCTCTCTCTCTCTCTCTCTCTCTCCCCGTCTCTCCCTCTCCCTCTCTCTCCCTCCCCCTCTCTCTCTGTCTCCCTCCCTCTCTTTCTCTCTCTCTGTCTATCTCTCTGCCTCTGTCTCTCTCTCTCTCTCTCTCTCTCTCTGTCTGTCTCTCTCTCTCTCTCTCTCTCCACACACACACACACACACACGGCCAATCAGGTTAAAGCAAGATGTTTTCAGAATGGTCATTTCAAATATGCAGTTGTGTTCTTCTCCCAGCCTGCTGACCTTGAAGCATCATCTTGGAGAGATGCAGCAGTTAAATCACTTTCCCCCTTCAAGCATTCCCCCCACTCCTATCCATGCTCCCCAGAGTTCAAGGTAGACTGTCACCGCATTGTAGCTAGCGAAGCACACAAACAAGTGTAAGGTGGCAGCTGACTTAGGTTGGACTTATACAGTGCACTAACCCAGAAAGCACACAGTAAAATTAATAAGGTGGACAAATGCAGCCACAAGGGTTGCCACTGGAGGTTGTGTTGGGAGCTTCGGGTCTTCCAGATGCGGTAGGGCGGAATGCAAATCTCAGCTGAGGGTCAGTGATGAAGGATTGCTGGAATGAGAAATCCACCAATATTAAGAAGCCCACAAATGTCACCGTAAGAATCATTTCCTCCAGTTCAGCATTCTGAAACAATGTCATCTGCTCCGTATACCCCAAATTAAAATGGTGACATTTATTATATCAAAAGCTGAGGTGGTATTCAGCAGGTTCTGACCAGTTCTGGAGAACCGGTAGTGGAAATTTTGAATAGTTCGGAGAACCGGCAAATATTGGAGACTTTACAGCAGGGGTGTCCAACCTTGGCAACTTTAAGACTTGTGGACTTCAACTCCCAGAATTCCTCAGCCAGCAAAGCTGGCTGAGGAATTCTGGGAGTTGAAGTCCACAAGTCTTAAAGTTGCCAAGGTTGGACACCCCTGCTTTACAGTATCCTTCCCCTGCCATGCCCACCAAGCCACGCCCACAAAACCGGTAGTAAAAAAAAAATTGAATCCCACCACTGATAAAAAGGAGCAGTTTGACGTAGTGGTTAAAAGCACTGAAACCAGAAACCCTGATTTCTAGTCCCACCTTAGGCATGAAAGCCAATTGGGTGACTTTGAGCCAATCACCAGGAGATGGTGAATTCTAGCCTTGCCTTAGACGTGAAAGCTGGTTGGGCCAATCACTCTTTCTCAGCCCAACTCACCTCACTAAATTGTTTTTGCTAGTGGGGTTATGTACATCACCTTGATGTGTACAAGATAAAGGTACAGTATAAATCTAACACAGATCATCTCTGCTTAACGATATTAATTGGGGCTGGAAATTCTTCCCAAAGGTGCTTTTTCAAGAGGCAACTGGGTTTTCTTCAGATGTTTTTTTCTTCTTTTTCTACAACACAACAAATTGTGATTTCCTGCTGATTTTCCCCGTTCACTTTGCTTGTTGGAAACCAGCAAGAAATGTCTCTCGGATTGTGATCAGGTACCAGTAGAAATGCTGTGATGAGCGTAAATATGATGACCGTCAAAATTACCACTTGTTTAGTGCCCTTGTGAATTTAAACGGTCGCTGAACAAGTGGCGTTTAAGCAAGGATTACCTGTAAATAAATCAATGTCTCTGGCATGTTACTTTAACACAGTGTGATGCCCAAGTTAAAGATTTGTAGCTATTCAGAAAAAATAATCCCAGATCAGTGTCCTTTGGGGTAAAATAACTTGGGTTAAAAATAATGATTTTACTTGTGGGGGGGGGGGAGAAAGAAAGAAAATTCAAGTTTCTTCCACTTCCCCACCATAAAGAAAGCCTCTAATAAAAGCACACTTACTCAGATTCCTTTTCTGCTGTGAAGAAAGTGGAAACAGTTAATAAATATATATATATAGATAATCAAATGACCATTTTGTGGGTGAGAAAGGAAGAAGAAACCTTTTCTGCTTGACTAATTTTTGCCCTTTTGTTTCATCAGCTGTGGATGCACACTTGCAAAGATATGTTGCTAACACGATTGTCCTATGTCCCACTAGCCTGTCAGCCTTGGAACTCACAGATTGTGTCACATTTTTCTGAATGTGTACAGTACGCTGAACTATAAACGCACAAATCAACAAACCAGCCAAGACTAACATTAACCAAACTTACCCCGTGCCTCTTAGAATTGTCTTTCTAAGACAGCATTTCTCAAGGTTGGCAACTTCAAGATCTGTGGATTTCAACTTCAAGAATTTCCAATTTTACACTCTGGTTCTTTTTCACACAATTGACCTGCTTCTTAAATCAACCCATATCATCAAAGCATTTGATGATAAACAAAGCTAGGAGACTATTGGTCATGTGACAAAGGAAGTTATGAGAAAGGAATGATGGTTAGAACCAAACCAGCTCAGCATTTTAGGCAAACAGAGGTGCACATTTAGTTGCTGGAGCACTGTGTTGTGTGAATTTAGCTGCTTTCTTCTAACAGCCATAGAAGGCCTGGTGAAATCCTATTGATTTCAATTGGGGGGAAGGGGGTGATTTGTCTTAACTACCACTGACATCAATGGGAATTTAAAGACCTATGATGCAACTCATGTGAGACTAAGGAGGAATCTGCTTCCAGATGAGCATGGCAGATAATTGGGTTTGGCTCTACTTTGCTGGGGGAATCAAATCTTGAGCCCAGTGGGCATCGATTCAAAAGAAAAAAGAAAAAAGAAAAAGCAATCTCCTGCAAGAACAGCAGTCTAAAAATGAAGAAAGCAAATTGAGAAATAAGCAAAAGAGAAAGTAGGGGGGTGTGGAGAGAATAAATGAAGCAATGTTCTTTCAGTACGTTGGAAGCATTTGCTTACTGGGAGCTCAGAGAAGTCATTGTGGGTAGCATGGGGCGGGGTTTACTCTTGCACTTACGAGTGGTATGCTAGTTAATAAAAGTGTGCAAATGTCCTGCCTTTTACTCTATGACCCATCCTCCCTCCAGTCAAGTCTCCTTGACTTCCCAATCTTCCATGAAATCTGAAGACAAGGCATTCTTCCAGGTTGCCAGCCAGGACTCTTGAGAAACAAAACTAGAAGGAGCCCCCTTTAACGTCTCCTATAGCAGAAGAAACCTGGAAATATTATCAAAAGGAACTCAAAAGAAATTCTCACCTTGAGAATAAGGTAAGAATCTCCCTGAATTTTGTGATTGCAAAAATAAATAGGCAGATGGAGTATTTATTCCCCCCTCTCTCTTCACCCATTATCTGTCTATCTGTCTATCTGTCTTGTCTTCTTCTTCTTCTTCTTCTTCTTCTTCTTCTTCTTCTTCTTCTTCTTCTTCTTCTTCTTCTTCTTCTTCTTCTTCTTCTTCTTCTTCTTCTTCTTCTTCTTCTTCTTCTTCTTCTTCTTCTTCTTCTTCTTCTTCTTCTTCTTCTTCTTCTTCTTCTTCTCCTCCTCCTCCTCCTCCTCCTCCTCCTCTTCCTCCCCTTCCCCTTCCCCTACCCCTCCATCCTCATCCTTCCCTTCCTTCTTCTTCTCCTCCTTCTCCTTCTCCTTCTTTCCTCCTCCTCCTTTCCCTTCCCCTTCCTTTCCACCTTCCATCCTCCACCTCTATCCCACCTACCAATCTAGGAATGGAACAGAGCAAATCCCATGTTGCATGATGGAGATTTGAAAGCTATCCTAAGAACAGTAGGAATGCCAGCCAGAGCCACTTTTCATGAGACAAGCAGCCACACAAATGTGACAAATACATAAGTAAACAAAAACAGGCCACGGAAGTAAGCAAACAAGTAGGCCGGGAAGTTTTATTTCAACTTGGCTTGCAATTCCAAAGCAGCAGGTAGCGGACAAGATGCAGCAGGGCTGGGATGCCAATTGAAGCTGAGCCGAAGCTGAGAAGGGCAGCTCAGCAAAACTTGGCGAGTCCTGGGCTTATTTATAGTTGACAAGCACGGGGAGAGGATGACGGGGTGGGGAGAGCGAGGAGGGCGGGATGAAGTGGTAAACAGGCTGTCAGAGAGCAGAAGAAATAGAGCATGAAGAAGCCGCTGGTCCGGGTGCAGGTGCTGATGGGGGGGAGCAGCTGGGGTCCCCCCAGGTTGTGAACGGTAAGCCCCTCTGGAAGAGCTCGGGGAGAGGAGGAGAAGGAGGAGGAGGAAGAGGCATTTAAGAACAGGGCCAAGATGGGAAGCCAGAAAAACAAACAAACTATTGTTAGTTATCTAATGGCCGAGAGAGGCATGGGGGGGGGGAGGAAGGAAGAAGGTTGGGCTCATGCCTCCCCCCCCTTTGAATTGCCTGCCATCCTACTTCAGCAGAAGGCATCTCTCTGCTAATTGGGGCACAGACCCCCACCTGCAAATCTGAACAGATTGCAGGGCTCCAACAGAGAGCGGGATCTTACCATGTTTCCATGGTATACAACCTGAACTTAATAGGTTCTATAAAATATATCTGCTTTGCTGCCTCATCAGTTTTTAGACAGCTGGGAAGGAATCTTGTTCCCCCTCCATCCTGGGTAGATCTCTGGCAGTCTTCCACAGATAAGAGGAACATTCCCAGGATCTACAGATTCTCAGTCAACCAGGTCATGGATGTCCCGATGGTGTTTTTTCAAGAGGCAACTGGATTTTCTTTGAAGACGTTTTGCTTCTCATCCAAGAAGTTTTTTCAGCTCTAACTGGATTATTCCATTCCCCACCATCCAGTCAGAGCTGAAGAAGCTTCTTGGATGAGAAGCAAAATGTCTTCAAAGGGGGGGAAAACCCCCCCAGAAAGTCCAGTTGCCTCTTGAAAAAGAAGCACCTCTGTCTTATCCCAGGGATAAGACAGACCCCAACCAAATTCTGAATTCGCTATAATTTTTTGCACTCAGTATCCCACATTTTGATGCTTAAAACAAAAAGAGCTTTGAAACCTAGGGATGCTGAGCCAGTCAGTCTGTTGGGCTAATGTGCTAGAAATTTTTTATTCCTGAGAGTAGATAGCAACAATAGTTTAAGAGATCAGTCGGTGGATATTTTATCTGCCTGTACCTGCATAATTTTGAAACGCCACAGTGGGAAAGCACATTTCAGAAGAGGTTTTTCTAATTTGCAAGTGGTTGAGAGCCACATGCCTTTCCTAAAGCAATAGCTTTGTGCACAAAATTCAAAAACCAAGAAAATATACATAGAATTTTATCCAGATTGGGGTGGGGGGAGCACACTGCTGGAATAATCTCTGAGCTCAGCCACTGGAGACTAGAGAGGAACATTTTCCTTTGAGCTGTTTTTTTAAGAATAGAATAGAATTCTTTATTGGGCAAGTACAATTGGACACACAAGGAATTTCCCTTGGTGCATATGTTCTCAGTGTACATAAAAGAAAAGATACATTCATGAAGAGTCAAAAGGTACAACACTTAATAATAGTCATAGGGTACAATAAACAATCAAATCATACTAGGAAACAGTCAATATAAATTGTAAGGATACAAGCGACAAAGTTATAGTCATAAGTGGGAGGAGATGGGTGAAAGAAAGGATGGGAGGATTAATAGTAATAGTCATACAGTCTGAGTAAATAGTTGGATAGTGTTGAGGGAATTATTTGTTTAGCAGAGTGATGGCGTTCAGGAAAAAACTGTTCTTGTGTCTAGTTGTTCTGGTGTGCAGTGTCCTAAAGGATCGTTTTGAGGGTAGAAGTTGAAACAATTTATGTCCAGGATGTGAGGGGTCTACAGATGTTTTCACAGCCCTCTTTTTGACTCGTGCAGTATACAGGTCCTCAATGGAAGGCAGTTTGGTAGTAATTGTTTTTTTCTGCAGTCTTAATTACCCTCTGAAGTCTGTGTCTGTCTTGTTGGGTTGCAGAACCATTTTTAAATAGTTTATTTGTACATTTTCATTTAACACAAGTGCTTTATGAACAGTGTATTGTCTGGGTTGATTGCTTACATAATAATGTTTCCCAGCTCCTAATGTCTACCTTTGTTATCCAACCATTTATAAAACAAATCCCATATTCTAAAGTACTCTGTATCTTCCTTTTCTTTTATCTTTCATGTCAGTCTATCCATTTCTACACAATCTAATATTTTTTTTAATTACATCTTCTCTCGGTGTTTCCTCATTTTTCCAATACTGTGCAAATACAATTCTTGCTGCCGTCAAAATGTGTAATATTAAATACAAATTCCCTATTATATTTTTCTGGTACTATACCTAACAAAAATATGAACTTAAATGCAAGGCTGATATCTTTTCAACCGTAGAAAGAGAATTGCTGTTAGTAGCAAGGCTATAGATTTAATCTAATGTCAGTGGAGGCATTTAATACGGTCAATATATTTTGTACAGGCTGGGAGCTGCCTCAGAATCCAGTTTCTCTTGCATGTTTGTAAAATCTTGACAAATTCTGGAGAATTTAGGTTTAGTAGAAATTGACATGGTGTTGCCCTGCTAAACCATGGCTTGTTTGACTATACAGTTTATTTATATAAATCACAGTAGTTGGATTCTTGAGTCCATGATTTACAAACTACAGTGGCTGGATTCAAAGAACATGCTTGAGTCAAAAGCAAACAATTCGTATGGAACCTTAAAGCAATGAAGAAATGTATACATGTGAGGGGGGGAAATGCTGGAAATGAACCCCGTTAAAGTCTCATTCTTCTGTCCACCCTGTTGGCTGCTTGGAAAGAATGTGATTGTGTGACTGGCTACTTCTGTTACCTTGGCTGAAGTGGCTTCAGGAGGAGGAAGGCTGTGAATATGCCCCCTGAAACCTTATAGAGATAGAAGAAAAGCACAGGACACAGCAGTAGCTACTGCTGCCCAGTTTATGGTTTTACTCTTGATGTGTATTGGGGGGGGGGGGAGAAAGAGGGAGGGAAGGAGAGAGAGGGAGAGAGGGAAAGCAAAGGTTCACCCTTTGCGCTGCAAGCAATTTCCATGCACAGCAATCATTAGCAAATTGACAATTGTGTCCAGAGCCTGCAGCTGAAACAAAATTTCACATGCATGTGAAATGTGTCCCATTCGGAAGCCAAACTGCTGCTGCTGCTGTTCGTTCATTTGTTTCTTTCTTTTTTGGAGAGGGAGAAGGCCTTTTGCCAAATGCCCCGCTTAAAATTAGCACCAGGAACTGAATTTTGCCACCAACCCACTTTCTTCACCCTCCCCAAACTAAGCATATCAAGGTGAGCTACTACTATAGCAAGATCCTGAGCAAACTAATGAAGCAAAGATGATGATGAATGCCCTTCAAAAAATATAAATCATCCGCCAAAATTTGTGGGTTAGGTCGTGGTCATCTGGATGGTTGCAACCCATTTTTGGGTGGCCATATTTCATGCAGGACGATACTTCAGTCCCCTTGTTTTAAATAGGGATGAGGTACAGATGATGTGGACTGAAAGAGGGATGAGATACAGATGATGTGGACTGAAATGACACATCAGGTCAAGGTCCTCAGGATAGAGGAGATGAAAAATCAAATGAGTCTCAATAGCAGAGAGAAACGTTACCCCTGCAGTGCAGGCTGGAAGTTGGTGGCTATTTCAAGCAACTGAAAATAGAGAGCTTGTCCTAAGGTGAAGCTTTCTCTTCAGTGAAACTTGTGATTTACAGGTGAACGAGGGACATGCAGTGGACATGGCAGGAGACAAGACTGTAGGTAGTCCTTGACTTACAACCACAATTGAGCCCAGAATTTATGTTGCTAAGTGAGAAATTTGTTAAGTGAGTTTGCCACGTTTGTTAAGTGAATCACTGCCATTGTTAATATCAGTAACACGGTTGTTGAGTGAATCTGGCTTCCCCGTTAACTACTGCTTGTCAGAAGGTTGCAAGAGGGGATTGCATGACCCTCATAAAAATGAGTCGGTTGTCAAGTATCCAAATGTAAATCAAGTGACCATGGGGATGCTGCAGTGGTCCTAAGTGTGAAAAACGGTCATAAGTCACTTCTTTCACTGCTATTGCAATTTCAAACAGTCGCTACATGTAAGTCAAGGACTACCTGAATCCAGTGGTAGGATTCCAAATTGTTTCCTACCGTTTCTATGAGAGCGCTTTGGCCAACTGGCCAAAATTTCTTCTACCAGTATGCCAGAACATGTCTGAACCGGCTGAATACACTGGTGGTATTCTACTGGTTCAGCCTGGTTCAGCCAAGCCGGTAGTGCTGATGAGCAGTGGAGACCAAACTGGTTCCAACTCTCTGCTGTTTGACCCACCTGCCCGTCTGGGCTCTCATATTGACCTTTATGTCCTGCTTTTGAAGCGCAGTTGCTTTGTGGCAGCTGTTGAAGCGACCGGGAGAGTGCAGGCTTGCAGAAGGTTGAGTCAGAAAGCCTCTGCACCTGTGCAAAGGGTGCATTTGGTGCACACATGCGAGTAAGGCATGTGCGCGTGCAAAGAGCTCCCACCAAGCCACACCCACCAAACCGGTGGTAAAAAGTTTTGAAATGCACCACTGGCTGAATACCCACCTCTGCCTGTATCACTGACCCAAGGAACTGAGAGGAAAGGAACTGCTACGAACAAACCTCTTCCTCTGAAATGAAAAGTACACAACACTTTTCCTCCCAAATATAAATATAAAGTCAGACCAACTTCATACCAACAACCAAGTAAGCAGTACCCCAATTGAGAAACTGTCAAAGAGCCATCAGTAAACAGCCCAACCAAAGTATCTCTTAAGACCGTTCCCATCCACACCGCCAGGGCAAGACACCAGAATATAAACTGACAGTAAACAGCACTCCTTACTAGCCCTGATGATGTTACCTAGTTAGGTAATGAAACGTCTGCAAGAAAACAAGCAAGCTCAGAGAGCACCAAGGACCCCTCAAAGTCAACTCAGCCTGTCTTCTAGCTATACCTTCAGCATAGTTTGGAAAAGATCAGCAAGACATTTTCTGAGAGTGTGAAAAGAATCCTCCCTGTCTTTATAATAGTCCATCCCCTATTCTGAAAAGATGTAAAAAGGTTGCAAACCATGTGCTGGATTTATAACTTACAATGAGTCTTACAAAACACTTGGGAGTGTTTGAGTCTGGCATGGTAGATCAGTTACAGTTTTTTAATGGGTTCTCATGTTTCGAAGAACAGGATCTGCAGAAGGTTATATACAGCAAAACGTTCAAACTTTCCATCCCACACACACAAAAAAACCCCACACCTTCTGATGAAATTGTCACAAAGGCACAATGTGAGGCTGGTGCCAGTCCTTCAAGATAAACCAAGAACAGCATATTCTATCTTGAGGGTTGTAGGATAGGATAATAGTGTTTCGAGTTTCTGTTCTTCTGTTAGAATTTATCTTCAACACATATTATACCAAATAAAACCAGGGTGGAGTTATTTTGAGTTTCTTTCTCACTCTTTCCCTTCCCCCAGACCACCTGATTTTTCCTCCTCCTTTAACAGTTCATTGCTCCCTTCTCAAGAACAAGTCTGCAGTTTTTCACCTCCAGGTTAGACTACTCATTACTCGGCTGGCAGTCTCAACTAAAGGTTAAAGTAGCCATTACACATCAGGAAAGTACTTCTAATGACTGTAGTCCACATTTCTTGCACAGAGGACCAAATGACCTTTAAATACATGCAGTTCTTCTAATGAGTACCACCACATCCTGTATGGATAAATCCTTTGGTTCAGACAATGTGATGATCCCTTTGTACCCTAGCAATGGAAGGGAGAGAGTATCACCTTAAATGTGATCTTAGGTGGCCAAATATCTCAGGACAATTTAAGCGGGCATCAATAGCAAGCCAACCAATGCTGGGATGGGTCATCATTGGGAAAATAATCATATTTCAGAAAAGAAATTAATAACCTCTTATTAATTATTAAATATTGTTAATAATTAACAATACTTGTTGGCCAGGAATCCCTAGAACAAGGATCTTCGAACTTGGCAAGTTTAAGACTTGTGGACTTCAACTCCCAGAATTCTTGAAGCTAACATAACTTAGAGAAGGAATTCTGGGAGTTGAAGTCCACAAGTCTTAAAGCTGTCAAGTTTGAAGACCCTTGCCCTAGAAGGACATCAACAGTGGAACGTCAGAGAGAAGTTAGTGGAGGTAAAATTTGTCTCAGCATTTTGCATTGCCTGGTCAAGTGATTCCTTGATCACTTTTGCTTTCCATCAAAGAGGTTGGGTTGGAAAAGAGGCTTGTAAGTATCCTTTCTCCCACTTTCATCAGAGTAGAAGAACCCCTGCCAGGAGTTTGATGGTGTTTCAACACTATTATATGTTTAAGCAACAAAAGTGAAAGGAAACCTTTTTTTGAAAATGGCAGAGAGGATGAAGGATTTCAACATTCTTGATGTGGCAGAAATCCAACAGACAAAGCTTATTCCACCCTGTCCTTCCCTAAGTGGAGAGTTAGTCCTTCTGTTGGTGGTTCAAGCCTTACAGGCTATACAATTTTCAGGCAGCAGATTTTTTTTTTCATCTACAGTGTCTTTCAGGATGCATAGAATGCATTTTTTTTCTCAGTATTTGGCCATGATCAATATTTAAAACGATCTTCTACTTTGGTTTCTGGTTCATCTCCTTCAGCTTTTCAACTTTTTCTCTTCCAATCAATTTTCCCATTGGAGAGTTTGGTTGTGCATGACCAAGAAGACCAGAAGAAGGGAGTTGCCGTTCCCCACCCTTGAGGCAATCTCCAGGTTGCAACCCCAAAGAGACTTTTGCAACATGAAACCGTCCAATGAATATCTTCCTCTGACGTTTCTCCTAGGTAAGTTATAGAATAAAACATCAGGACAAAATGGTCTTCTGGATGGGTTGCTGGGAAACATAAGCGGCCATCATGATTAGGTCCTGCTTGAAGTATTCCATAAAGAATTGATTGACTATTGTATCCACTAAATGGTGGAGTATATAGAAGTTTGATCTGTTCCAGTAGGATGCTTCCTTCATTATGCATCCCCCACCTTTCCCAACTTATCTAGAATCAGAAGAACTAAGATATTTCACAGTGGGTTCCCTTCAGATGGTGAGGGCTGTTCTTCAAGGGCCATGGGGTATCTTAGTTCCAGTTGAAACCTCTCTCTCTTTTTTTTTTACTTACCGTTCCCAACTTTTTTTCCAGTTCTCTTTGACAGCCCTGTCTCTGCAACCTGGAGCTCCACTCTGCCTAGCTCCATCCAAGCCTTAAAAGGATCCTGTGTGGTCATCCCATGTTCATTCACCTTCCCAGATTCATGGGATTCTTGGGACAGCACTGTGGCTTGGTACCAGTATCATTTCTGGAGCTACCCTGAAATCTACAACAGCAAAATGCCAAGCAATGTCCTTCCAGCCTACCAGGGACGAACGGAAGTGGTGGGGAATCTGCAAAAAGGCAACTGTACTCTCAGCATCAATCCAGTAAAGATGGAGGATGCCATGAGTTATTACGTCTGGATCAACCCTGACTCGGTCAATCATCGCTTCCATGATGTCACTGTCCAGGTAGAGGTAACAGGTTAGTGCATCTTTGGGTCAAGATCTCCTCTGAGGATGGAAATCTTTTCCTGGTTGGGATGTTGCATAAATAGCTGGGTTTTGCTCCTATTAATTTGAGGAACAGGTAGAAGCTGTGGTCAGAAAGACCTCTGCAGAAGTTCAACCTGTGTGCCAATCACATTTGTTCCAGCCTTGGTCACTTTGTAGGTGGCTGTTGCAATTTGCTGTATTCTGAGCTGTTTTTGAAAACCATTCAAAAACTACAGCTGGTCAAAAGCGTGGCAACCCTAGCAGTGATGGCCAAGCCTTGTTCTGCCCATGTTAATGCCCTTCTCATAAGCTATAGTGGTTGCCAGTTGGCTTCCAGGTGTGACTGAAGGTGATTGATATTACCTATAAAGCCCTAGGGTCAAAGGGATTAGCTGGTTAAGCAACTATCTGCCTTTTGTAATGTCTGACCATCCAATATGCTCTGATAGAGTTGGCTTGCTTTGGGTCCCATCCAATAAGCAATGTTGGTTTGAAGGCCTAGCCATTTAACTGTAAAGTCATGTTTTTCTTCTTCTCCCAGCTCCATCTTTGCCATGAATCTAGCATCCTTCGGTCCTGATAAGGTTGCTGGTGTGGTCAGAGGAAGAGCTACCAGCTCCAATTGTCCCCTTTAAGTTGCTTCACCCCTCTCTTTCATAACCAAAACTGCATCCATGGTTATTTTGGTTATTTTGGCAGAGATTGCACTTCTAAAGGTTATTTTAAATTTCAGATACTTTAAATTATATGAGCAGGGTGGTGGCCCAGAGGTGGAGCTCTTGCCTCACAATCAGGAGGCTGTGAGTTCGATCCTAGGTAGAGGCAGATATTTCTCTCTCTGGGCACACTGAGAATATATATCTGCTGAAAAAAACTCTGCATTGGCGACAGGAAGGGCATCCGGCCAGTAAACATTCAGCTCCATTCAGCTGCCCAGACTCCACCACACAAAGGATTATAGTGTCAGTAAAAGACAATGATGATACTGTAAATTATATCTATTGCCTGAATTATTTTTATGTCTTTCATTTTTTAAAAAAAGAGTACTAAAACTAACAAATTTTAGCCCAATTTTCCATAACAAACCTTCTCTCTGTACAGATAGTCCTCAACTTATGATTATAGTTGGGACCAGACCATCTGTTGCTAAGCGGGGTGGTTGTTAAATGAGTTGTATCTGATTTTACAATATTTTTTTTGCTATTTTAAGCAAATGGAATGATCAAAAGGTGAAGACTGTTGTAAGTCACTTTTTTTCAGCACCGTCGTAACTTTGAACAGTTGCTAAACAAGTGATCATAAGTCAAGGACTACTTGTAGTAATTCTGGCTAAATAGTAAGTATCCACCCTCATCCTACAACTCATTTGCGCTCTTTTGATGCCTTCTCAGATGTCCCTAACCCGCTGGAGCTGAGTGATCTGGGACTAGTGATGGAAGGGGATCCTACCCAAGTGTCTTGTTCAGTCCTGCACACCTGCCCTGTGTCTCCACCTATCCTCACCTGGAATCTAGACAGAAACACGGCTGTCACAGTCCAAGAATATTTAACAGGTGGATCCTGGCGGACAGAATCGAGTTTTAGCTATATCCCTTCCCACAAAGACCATGGCAGATACTTGCGATGTACTGCAACATTTCCAAACAAGCAACAGATCTACGGTGGGATCAACCTGAATATTCAGTGTGAGTGTCCCAGCTCAGCAGTGAAATAGCATCTGATATGTTTTTTTAAAAAATTCTGAAATACCTGTGTTACTTATCACTATGTTTATTTTCCAGAAGCTTGAAAGCTCTAGGGGAATTCAAGAGTTTAGAGTCTGGAACATTAATGGTGCCCATGCCAATGCTGTTGATTGGGTCTAATGCGGTGGTCTTCAAACTTGACAACTTTAAGACTTGTGGACTTCAACTCCCAAAGTTCCTCCTCTAGGCATGTTAGCTCAGGAATTATGGGAGTTGAAGTCCACAAGTCTTAAAGTTGCCAAGTTTGAAGACCCTTGGTCTAACTTCTGTTAGGTCTCTATGGAGATTCTTAATTATCCAAATCATGGTTGTCTTGAAGGTGCTTTTTCAAAGGGCAACTGGACTTTCTTTGTTTTTTTTGTGTTTTTTTGTTTTTTGAAGACGTTTCGCTTCTCATCCAAGATCTTCAGTTTTTGGATGAGAAGAAAAATGTCTTCAAGGAAAAACAAAGAAAGTCCAGTTGCCTTTTGAAAAAGCATCTTTGGGACAATCTCTTTGGTTTGTCTTGGGAAGGAACAATCAGAACAAAGCTAGAGTAGAATGGAATTAGAATAGAATAGAATAGAATAGAATAGAATAGAATAGAATAGAATAGAATAGAAAATATGGAATGGAATAGAATAGAATAGAATAGAAAATATGGAATTAGAATGGAATAGAATAGAATAGAATAGAATAGAATAGAATAGAATAGAATAGAATAGAATAGAATAGAATAGAATAGAATAGAATTCTTTATTGGCCAAGTGTTGTTGGACACACAAGTGCATGAGCTCTCAGTGTACATACAAGCAATAAGTGGTAAATCATGATCATAGTATACATTCATAAATACATTCATCATGAATCATAAGATACAAGACAGATAGACATAGGATACTA
This sequence comes from Notechis scutatus, assembly GCF_049901735.1. Classification (NCBI taxonomy): domain Eukaryota; kingdom Metazoa; phylum Chordata; class Lepidosauria; order Squamata; family Elapidae; genus Notechis; species Notechis scutatus. The sequence goes on along the minus strand of NC_142016.1, from coordinate 19,932,005 downwards.
AATAAGCAATCAAAATAACACTAGGAAACTAAACAAAGCAATATAAATTGTAAAGATACAAGCAGCAAGGTTATAGCCATAAATAGAAAAGGAGATAGGTAATAGGAAGGATAATAATAATAATAATAATAATAATAATAATAATAATAATAATAATAATAATAATAATAATAATAATACAGTTTTAGTAAATAGTTAATAATAAAAATAGTAAATAGTAAACATAGATTTGATATTGCCCACAATGGACAATATCAACTATAAGATAAGTTTGGGTAGATCTGGATCTTGTTTTCTCCTCCAGGGCTTTCTAGTTCCAACTCTTTTTTCCTGAAGTTGATTGGCTCCTTGTGTTGATTGAAAAGGAGACAGAACGGCCTCCCTCTGATCTCTTTCTTGGAGGATGCAGGATCCAATCTTCCACAGGGACCAGAGGTTTCGTCTCCCGAGCTTTTGGACACCTGTTGGAGCCCACCCTCAGGAGACTTCTCTGTGTGCTATGGGCTGTTCTGGTGTGGTATTGTGTGGCTGGTGTTTGTAGCTTTTTAGAGGTACGTCTATGGAGAGTCTCAGTCATCCGGGTCATCGTTGTCCCAAAGGTGCTTTCCAAGAGGCAACTGAACTTTCTTGTTTTTTGTTTGAAGGGGTTTCACTTCTCATCCAAGAACCTTCTTCAGCTTTTTACTGTAGATGTAGATTGGGAGGTTGGTGTCTGGCTATTAAATCATTGGCTGTTGTTTCCTTGGGCTGCCAATCCCCTGTCTCCTAAGTACTTGATAAGCTGGGAATAGATCAGCACTTCTGTTGATTGACAGGTTTGTTTTTTTTAATTTCTTGGGAAGAAGCCCATTCCTCCCCTCCAAAACACACTTAGGAGAGGACCTTGCTCTCCAATGATTCTTTCTCTTGTGTCACATCCGTCATCGGACATTTGGCAATCATGTTGGCGATCCTATTTTCATCAACAGCTGCATGAAAAAGTGCTGTTGGGTTTTAGTCCAAACTAGGCCCTTAGATTTTGAAGCCATGATGTTCTGCTTCTGCCTGGACCTCATTCCCCTTCAATCTTTCCTTGCATGATCATGCCATTTTTTTTCCAGGTGTCACATCACATGTCTAAAATATCCTAACTTTCACTTTTTTATGGCTTTGATCAGTAGTGGGATTCAAAAAAATTTACTACCGGTTCTGTGGGCGTAGCTTGGTGGGTGTGGTGTGGCTTGGAGGGGATAGCTTGGTGGGGATGGCAGGGGAAGGATCCTGTAAAATCTCCATTTCCTCCCCACTCCAGGGGAAGGTTACTGCAAAATCCCCATTCCCTCCCCACCCCACTAACCTGCTTTTCAGCTCCGTTCTCCTGTGCAGGGCAACAAAGGAAGACCCAGCTGATCAGCTGGGACTCAGGAGGCAGAGAAGAGATGGGGGAGGGGCCAGTCAGAGGTGGGATTTGCTGGTTCTCCGAACTACTCATAATTTCCACTACCGGTTCTCCAGAACTGGTCAGAACCTGCTGAATACCACCTCTGATCTATCTGTCTGTCTGTCTGTCTGTCTGTCTGTCTATCTATCTATCTATCTACCTACCTACTTACTGGCTACCTGCTTTACTACTGGCTTTGTGGGCGTGGTTTGGTGGGCATGGCAGGGGAAGGATACTGCCAAATCCCCATTCTCTTCCCACCCCACTAACCTGCTTTTCAGCTCCGTTCTCCTGTGCAGGGCAACCAAAGGAGACCCAGCCAATCATCTGGGACTTGGGAGGCAGAGAAAAGATGGGGGCGGGGCCAGTCAGAGGTGGTATTTGCCAGTTCTCCAAACTACTCAACTTTTCCGTTACCAGTTCTCCAGAACTGGTCAGAACCTGCTGAATACCACCTCTGGTTTTGATGATTTCCCTTGGCTTTCCCAGGCAGCTTACCACCTCCTCATTTCCGATTTTGTCAACCCAACTTCTGCATCACAGCTGCCTGTAAATCCAAATGTCAAATGCTTCTAGTCTCTTCAAGTGGCTTTCTATCAAGAGACAAAACTCTCTACTCCGTACAGTAGGATAGAAAAGACCCCCCAATGATTGCAACCCCCTTAATGAGTTGTTACAAAGGCTTCACCTCTGTCTGCCTGCTCCTTATTCATTCAGTCGTATATAGGGCAACGCTAGTGAACTGATGGTATGCCACAACTCCCCATCTTTATTGGCCACACCAGCTGCAGCCGCTGGGAGTTGAAGGACAACCTCATTTAGAACGCGATGCCTTGGTAGACATTGAATCCTAGTTTTGAACTGGGGGCAGGGAAAGAGATGAAGAAGATGGCAATGTTTGGAGGTGCGATGAGCACAGCCTATACAAACCTCCTTGCATTCTGATTTTCTCTCTCAGATCCTCCCAAAAATGCAACTGTCTTGATCATTGGGAATCAAAGGCTAAAAGAAGGAGACGATGCCACTCTGAGATGTGAGAGCCATGGCAACCCGCCACCCATCACCTACCACTGGTTCTTTGGCCCACAAAAGGCACCCCTGAAGGTAGCAGGTGGTGGACCAGAGGTGAAGCTGAAGGACATCCGGAGAGACTTGGAGCCCTACCATTGTGTGGCAGAAAATGATGTTGGCATGGGGGAGGACTCGCCACCTACTTTCCTAAATGTGGAGTGTGAGAGGACCACTTAATGTTTTCTCTTTCAGGGCGTTGGGGTTTCTCATCTAGTCTCTTCTGAGAGCTTTAGAAAAGGTGATAATTCAAGCTCATCCTGCTGGTTTGTCTGGTGGAGCTACACCTTTTCTTTCAACAATTCCTATTTCCTACACCTTTAACCCAGGGGTAGACTTCAAAAATTTTAGCAACCGTTTCTTTGCTCGGTTTGCTGGGTGGGCATGGGAGGCCAGTTTTTTGCCCTCCCTGGGCTCCTGAGGCTTTCCTCAAACCTCTGGGAGGGTGAAGATGGCCTCTCCGGGCTCCAAAGCCCTCCAGAAGCTGGAAACGGGCTCATTTCTGGCCTTCTGGAGCCCCCAGTAAGCCTGTTTTTTGTCCTCCCTGAGCTTGCACGTGGACCCTGAACTTGCCTGGCATCCAAAACGGGCCATGTGGGGACTCCTGGGAGGGATGGGGCTGAGTGGGCAGGGCCAACCAGGGATGGGATTTACCGGTTCACCAAACCGGTTATTAAAAATGATAAAATTAGCTACCGGTTCTCCCGAATTGGAGAGAACCGGTAGCAGCCCACCCCTGCTTTAACCTTTATGCTCAGATACTCACTAGTACACTGTTTGTTAACTTTGGTCACTCTAAAGATGTCTGGACTTCAACTTCCAGAATTCCAGCCAGCCCAGCTGGATGGGAAATTCTAAGAGTTAAAGTCCACACATCTTAGTGGCCAGGTTTGAAAAACATCGCAATAGCAGATAGTGTGGCAAAACTTTGTTGCATTTTCTGCCAACAAAGTAGAGCCACTAGATGGAAACAAAGGGAATTAGTAAAAAACAAAACAAAATACCTCCACTCTTTGCTGCCATCTAGAGGTTTTGTATGTATTTGGAGCCCAGAACTAGAATTCTAAGCTCTATTAAACACTTCTATATATAGATGTTTGACTAACAAGCCATGTATTTCATTCCTTTTTCTTCCTGTCTGCTGCTCTTCTTTCCTTAATAATGGTAAGAGGGGCTAATAAGAGCTCTGTAAAGATAGGTGATAGATAGATAGATAGATAGATAGATAGATAGATAGATAGATAGATAGATGATAGACAGATGATAGATAGATAGATAGATAGATAGATAGATAGATAGACAGATGATAGATAGATAGATAGATAGATAGATAGATAGATAGATGATAGACAGATGATAGATAGATAGATAGATAGATAGATAGATAGATAGATAGATAGATAGAGATAGATAGATAGATAGATAGATAGATAGCCCTGTTTCCCTGAAAATACGACCTACCCTGAAAGTAAGTCCTAGCTTGATTTTTACACATGCACCCAATATAAGCTCTACCCCCAAAATAAGCCCTAATTAAGATCCTGCCCACCCATGCACAGGTAAAAATTAAGGTGGGGATGGGGGGTGGAGCTGTCCTACTACTTACCTTTGGACAGCTGTAGCCAGGCCTCACACACCCCAACACCTGCCTTGCCAGCCCATTTCTTCTGCAGCCATCAAAGCTGGCAAGGCTTTCCTGAAGGCCTCTGTAGCTGATATCAAAGCTCCGGATCGATCCACAGCTCTATTATCGGCTGCAGAGGCCTTCAGGAAAGCCTTGCCAGCCGCAGAAGAAGTTCCCGAAGGCCTCAAACAGCGAAAAGGAGGAGGGGGCAGGGTGATGCGCACAAGTGAGGTTAGTCAGTGGATAACATCCTCCGAAAATAAAACCTGGTGCCTTTTTTTGGTGGCAAAAAAAATATAAGACAGGGTCTTATTTTGGAGGAAACATGGTTGATAGATAGATGATAGATAGGGAGGGAGGGAGAGAGAGAGAAAGAGAGAAAGAGAGAGAGAGAGAGAGAGAGAGAAATAGATGATCAAGGCTGGTAGTGGGCAAATATTTGTGTAATCTGATCTTTTGTGTCCCCTTACAGACACTAACATTCATGTTAAGATAGGCTGCATTTTTTTGAGCTAACTAGATCTAAATCCGCTTACTTTTTTTTCGAGAATCACCAAAATTGGCTTGGTGCTGCCACCTACTGTGGCAAGAGGCAATGTGGCTTTATGTTAAAAGGAGTAGAATTAAGGACATATTTCACCATGTCGAAGAGGTGTATACACTAAATCAAATTAATGTCATGTTTAACCATTTATATACCGTTAAAAAAAAACAGTAAATGCATAATGCAGTCTGGGATACATGTAAGGGAAATGCTGGGAGGTAGAGATGCTGAAGATTTCACAGGACCACCCTTTCACAAGCTGACAAGTTATTCCCTAACACATTTTTAATTGACAGTCTATTTTGCACCCCTGATTAATGAATGCTCAATACGGTCAGCATGAAAACTTTGCAAGCCCAACCCTTGATGTAAACATGCCATCCATGGCAGAACATTGCATAGACAAAGTCCTTGACTGATGACTGGTAGCTTAGTAACCATTCCAAGTTATGGTGGATGTATCTGGGGGGACTTTGGGGTTCAAAATTTCATTATCACATGACCACACTTCAAGCGCTCGGCAACCAGGCTGCCTTGAGAGCCATTTGCAGCATCAAGTTCCTCACAGCCATTGTCAAACACCAGGGAAAGCAGGAGAATCAGACAGTTCAAATGGTTTCAAATAGTGGTAGGATTCCAATAATTGAACAACCGGTTCTCTGCCCTAATGATTTCTTGCAACAACCGGTTCACCAAACTGCTTAGAAAGTTAACAACCAGTTCTCCCGAATTGGTGAGAACTGGCTGAATCCCACCTCTGGCTGTAAAGAGTTATTGCAATCTTAAGCTCTCTACAAGAATCTGAACTACTAAAGGTCAAGGAAAATTAGCAGGAGATAAGGAAGGCATTCAAGGTGGGCTGGACTTAGATCTCTTGCAGGGACTCGTGACTGATGACGTGTTTGACTCCTCCCTCGGGGTCATCCTGGTCATCTCCTACAGCCATGTGACTGCATTTTATGACAAGCTTACTTTCAGTATTTGGCAAAAGTGCTCCATAGCAAACCATAGGCTGGCTTTTCATGAGCACAGCTTTCATTTCATTGCCACAATGTTCACTTAACAACTGCTACAAAAAGTTCATAAAATCTTTTTAAAAACCGTGAATCAAGTTTGGGCCATAAAGTTGCTTTTTGTGCCTATTCTGTGGTGTTTTTTTTGCTGTGCCCATGAGCTCTCTTGATAGGGCAATTTAAGGAACATCACAACAACAGGACAACTTGGAGATAGTTTGGAGCTATGGCTCAAATCCAGATGATACCAGCCTAGTGTGATGCTTTCTCCTTTCTTTGCAACAAATCCTTCTGTGTATTTTGTTTTAAAAGACAAGCCAGTGATTTGGCCTGAAAGCAACTGTACTATCTCGAGAACCGGAGAGATTATCACCTGTTACTGTGTGGCAGAGGGAAACCCCCCTCCAAGAATTGAATGGAATCTTCTAAACCTCACCATTCCTGGAGAATTCAATAGCTCTGAACTGCAAGCAGACTTGAACTCTTGGGAACAAACCATTGTTAGCACCCTGAGGGTGCCCGGATCTAACTTTACCCCTATATCTTGCAAGGCCACCAATCAGCACGGGATCAGCTACATCGCCTTGCCCACCATCAAGGCAGGTAAGGCTAAGGAAGGTTAAACCAGAGATACCTGTGGAGAAGGTAGAGGTGGACTAGAAAGAAATGGGCAACAATTTCCCTACTGTTCCAAAGAAAACTATATGGACATATAAGTGAAGAACCTGAGTAGTATAGTGGTTAAGATGCTGGATTAGGAGCAGGGAGAGACACCTTCAAGCATTCTCTCTTCCCCCTCCCTCTCCCTTTCCTTCTCTCCTCTCTCTCTCCCTGCTTCTCTCTCTCCTTCTCCCTCCATCTCTCTCTCTCCCTTCCTCCTTCTCTCTCTCCTTCTCTCTCCCTCCCTCTCCCTCTCTCTGTGTCTCTCCCTCTCCGTCCCTCCGTCCCTCCCTCTCTCTCTCAAATACTCATAATTGACTTCACAAGGATAGAGCACTGTTTCTTAGCCTTGGCAACTTTGAAGACTTCAACTCCCAGAATTCCCTAGCTAGCATGCTGGGAACTGAAGATTACATCCCTTAAAGTTGCCACGGTTGAGAAACACTAAACTAGAGGACCTGCACAGGCATTCAAGATGCCACATGGTGATGGCATTGCTGGTGGCTCTACCAGCAAGCCTGCAGTCCAACCCACTGTAGCATAGATAGACATTTGTTGGGAAAAGGTTTGCAAACATCATTTCTGGTTGTTTAGGAGGTACGTTTGACTCAAACTTCCTGCTTTGACCACTTCCTTGCCAGTCTCTCTCTTTTTACAGGGAACCTCACCCTTTTGCTTATTGGTTTGGGGGGAGCTGTTGCAGGGCTCGTCCTCTTCACCTTGCTGGGAATTTTGGCTTACAAAGTGACAGTAAGCAGGTAAGACACGTAGTAAGGATCAGTCAGATCTGTCGATGAAGATTCTCAGTCCTTCAGGCAAAGGTGTCTGAAGATTGAATCATGGCAACTGGACCAATTCTTGTTAGTTGAGATGTTTCGCTGCTCATCCAAGTAGCTTCATCAGTCAAAGTAAGCTAGTTGTCAGCATTCCAACTAACCAACTTCATACCAATAAACTCTGAGACAATCAGTTCCTCAAAGTTCCATTTTATTAGAGTTGTCCTATTGGCACATCTGGGAAAACCCAATTTTGAGAGTTCCGGGTTTTCCCTTCCCAAAAGAGAAGTCAAAGGTCCACCCCCTGCACCCATCAGTCCATCACATGGCCCAATCAAATCTTCGTCCCAATTGGAGACATCCCTCCAGTCACTCCTCTCCAGGTGCAGGGCAACTTGTCCTTGACTCTCTGAGAAAGAACGTTGTTGAGTCTAATCTTCTACCTCTCTAAGAAATCCCCCCTCCCAAATTCACAGGCACTGAATGTGGCAGCCTTGAAGCTTCCAAGTAAAAAATGGCTTCCAAGGCTGGCACTATTCTTTGGAATGTGCCGACTTCCGACAATCAACCTCAGGGGTTTCCTCCCCAAATCAGTCAGATCCAACTACAGTCCTGCAGCTCAGAGGGTTATCCAAACATCATTGTACCAAAATAGCAGGCCTCAAAAGGTGGTTTTTCAGGAGGCCACTGGACTTTCTTGCTGTTTCTTTTTGAAGACGTTTTGCTTCTCATTCAAGAAGCTGAATATAAATCCTTCCGTTCCCCACTATCCTGCCAGAGCTGAAGAAGCTTCTTGGATGAGAAGTGAAACGTCTTCAAAAAGAAAAGAAAAAACAAGGAAGTCCAACTGCCTCCTGAAAAAGCACCATTCGTGGTGATGATGATATTTTCCATTCAGTTGGGACTGACTCTTGGTGATTCTATGGGCTGGGTCTCTCTACCTCTAATGATCTTGCACAACTTCTTTGAGTCATTCTATCATCTGGCTGGTGTCAGCTTTGATGGTGTCCATCCACTATATTCTTTGATGGCCTGGTTTCCTGCTACCGTGAACTCTTCCAAACATAATTGCTTTCTCCTGGGAATTGCCCTGCATGACTGTGCATGATGTCATGTCACATGGACAGAAATGACAGAGCTGCTTTCATAATTCGCCTCGCCCTGACATGACTCCCCAGAGCTGGGTGATGCCATTGAAGATAGCATTCTAGGAGAGAACCAACCTTGAATTAAGGGGGAAATGTCCTAACAGAACAATTAATCAGTGGAATGCCTTGCCTCCAGATATTGTGGATGCTCCAACACTGGAGGTTTTTAAGTAGAGGGTGGACAACAATTGGTCTGAAATAGTAGTTGAGCAGGGGGTTGGACTAGAAGATCTCCATGGTTCCTTTCAACGATGATATTCTGTTTTGTTACAAAAATGCTATAACTCACTAATGGGGAAATGGCCTCAATCAAACCAGTCCAAAGTTGCTTTTGGTTTATTTAGCTTGTGCCTTCAAATTTTAAGATAAATTTCCAAACGTTTGTCAATCTTTTTCACTGGTCTTTCCTCCTATACTTTTGCCACTGATCCTTTCAGGAATGCTTTACCTGCGATATTTGGCTAGATATTTTTCCTTCATTGTCTTTTATCTTATTCCCTGATGGTCATTTCCTTCTTTATTTTTTATGACATTTCTTTGGACAGCCGGAAAAAGGAGAAGAAACAAGGGGAGGAAGGGGAGGAGCAAGCAGAAAATCCCCGGATACATGGCAGTGGAGAAGAAATTATTTACCTTAACACAAAAAAGCCATCTAAAGATAACGAGGAGGAGCAACTCAACGTGTACAACAAATCCAATGTTCCAGGAAGCCAAGCTGCTGATAATGTATGAAGCAATCTTGGGGCAACTGAGAATAGCAGCATCTCCTATGAAACAGTACTTACATAACACTTGCTAGATGCATGGGGAACCACAGATCCACTTACCTGAACTACAACTCCCAGAAGCCCAACTAACACAGCCATAGGTTAGAGTTGCAGGGAGGTACAATCCAACAACATCTAGGTGGTCATGGATTCTCCTGGAAAGTCCCCATCCATGCCTGTTAAGTTCACCCAATGGTATCCAGAGATGTGGACTTTCAGTGCTCAGAACCCTAAGACAGCATAGTCCATGATGATGATGGTGATTTGAGTTGTAGCTCAGCAATATCTGCAAGGATTCAGGTTGCCAACTCTTGGTGAATTGATCCAGTGGTTCCCACCCTTTTTCTTCGTGTACAGTAGATCTGTGTTTTTCAAACTTGGGAACATGAATATGTGCAGGTTTCAATTCCCAGAATTTTGCTAACTCGTGAGAGAGGAAGAAGGGCACTTCTTAAATCATCATCATCATCATCATCTTCTTCTTCTAATGACCCCATAATCCCTTGTGGGGTGGAATCTGGGCAACTGAATGGAGCTCGCAGTGTGTTTTAATGGCTGAATGCCTTTCCTGTCACCAATGCGGAGTTTTGTTCAGCAGATATATTCTCGATTTGCCCAGAGAGAGAAATATCTGCCTCTACCTAGGATCGAACTCACAGCCTCCTGATTGTAAAGCGAGAGCTCCACCTCTAGGCCATCACACACTTCATGGGCAGTTCTTAAATATGACAAAGTAAATAAATAAATTGGGGGAATTAAAGTGCACACATCTTAATGTTGCCAGTTTTGAAAAATATTTATGGAGTCTATTACATCATCATCCAAACATAATCTGAGATCAGCAACACAGTGCTCTTATGTGGGAGGGTGCACAAAATCTCCTAGATTTTGCAGAAACTTAAAATTAAATCAAAAGTCTAAAGTAAAATAATCTAAAGAGATTTGTTGATCTGACAATATGTCACCCAAATCATGTGTTTCGTTTTGGCATTTACCTCATGGACCAATCCTAGTATTATCACAAATGATGGTTTGAAACTATTAGTTTTTACAGCTAAATTGTACTCAATATTTACTCAAAAGATAAATGTTGGCTCATCCCTCTTCCACAGGAGTCTGGTACCAATAGGAATGATACAAACATGAGGAAAGATTTGCATCATGTCACAACATTGTGATGCAAACCTTGGCCTTTCATATTGGGGTCCAGGTCTTATGGTTTATGTCATGACAATATTTCATAATTTGCCATCGTTCCCTCCTGCAGACCCTTCCAGATAGTGTAAGGCCCTTAAAATATAAAGTTTAACTATTTTTATTAAGTCATTTGAACTCAAGTCTTTCTTCTGGTTTCTTCTACATTTTTAAAGGAATTAAGCACCATCAAGGACTATGAGAATATGGAGATGCCAGAAGATTATGAGAATATGTCAACAGAAAAGACCACTGGATATTTTGGGATAAGCGACTGGCAGTTTCCTTTTGGCTCTGATCAACTTTACTCCAACATCTGATCCAACATTTGGCAAAAGATCTTGAGAGCTCCTGTGTAACACTTGCTAGATGCATGGGTTCTGACCTCTAACTCTTTCACAAATACCTCTGAACTACAACTCCCAGCAGTCTAACCAACATGGCCATAGGTTAGAGTTGCAGGGAGGTATAATCTATACATCTATATGGTCATGGATTCTCCTGGGAAATCCCCACTTACACCCGTAGGTTTACTCAAGCAGCATCTCCTCCCCAGACAGTGATTGGGTAGAAGACCTCAGAAGGTATAACTGCAATTAGAATATTGAAATGAAGACATTTACAGGAATCTTTTTATCAAGGAATATCTCTCCAAAGTCCCTAGGGAATATTATTATTGTAAAGTCTCCCTGCTACTAAGAACATTCCTGCTAGAGGTAATCCTTACTTAATGACTCCATCAGTGACCATTTGAAATTACAGCAACACTGAATAATTGGGATTAATGCCTGGTCCTTTAAGTTCTGGTCTTTGCAACATGCCCACAGTTACAAGCAAATCAATGGGGAAGCCAGCAGGAAATCAATGGCAACCACATGCCATTGGACATAATAACCATATGGAATTCACTTACTCATAGCAATGGGTCCTAATTACTATTGTTGTTACCATAGCCGCCATTACATGTCTCAAGTACGGTCATTAAGTGAGGACTAACCAGTATTTGAAAGGAAAGGCATGTTGCCTGATTAGGACTGAATTCCCAAGGCTTTAATGGAAATATTGATAACAGTAGCTCCTTCTTGTCATCTCCCTGGGGGGAAATATTACTGATCGCCCAAAGTAGCTACCAGGTCTACTTGTTGAAATTTAGGGAATTGTAACTCTTTTACCACCACTACAGCTATCCTCTTTTTTTCCTTCTGAAACTCAAAATGTTCCTTCTGTTCTGAGCCAAATGAATTAGTGGATTTGACTCTCAGGCTTTCAAAATATATTTTTTTTGTACTCAACATGCATTCCTGATGCTTTACCAGTCTTGGATTTGGAGATGGTGGGGAAAATACTCTGGAGATTTTTATGGATGATTGCATGATTATTCCAGTTTTAAATATGACAATCTTAGGTGATCATCACCACCTTACTGGGTTCCTGTGTCTTGAAGAGCTAATTGATCCTACACTACACATAAAATCTATACCACATTTGCTTTCCATGTAGATGATGCAGGGGGAAAAGGAATGGATAGGAAGAGGGCCTATGTCCTTGTTGGCTCGATTCAAAATTATATGATTTTTTTTTAAAAAAACACATTTCCGTTGAGTCATTACAACTCTTAAGATCAGGCTAATCAGGTGATTTGTGGTTTGCCATATTTGGGAAGGCCAGATCTTAAGGCAGGAAAATATAATCCAGAGGTAGAGAATCACAAATCGGTAACAGCACATATGAGATAAAAATACGTTTAATTCTCAAGAACTGACAAGAACATCAAGCAAAACAAAAACGCCAAATATTGTCAAACTAATAAATAAGGAGAATGTGTCAGGAGACCCAGAGACCAATGGGAGGAGGTTTTTTTGAAGGTGGTCATGTCTACAAGGAGAAGGACATCTCCATAGCAGAGTTGTCATCTATCATGGGCTTTGTCCTTTTCATGTCCGACAGCAGTAACCAAAACCTTTGTTTCCACAACAGTCCCAGCAATATCTGCAGAGAGCAATGTGACTGACGTGACGCTTGGGTCTTCCTAGCAATGCCTGTCAGGAGAAATAAAAAGAATTTACTCTCTGGGTATGCACAAGTTTGGATTTCAGAAGGAGGATTTAGAATAGAATAACAGAGTTGGAAGGGTCCTTGGAGGTCTTCTAGTCCAACCCCCTGCTTAGAGAGGAAACCCTACACCACTTCAGACAAATGGTTATCCAACATCTTTGTAAAAACTTCCAGTGTTGGAGCATTTACAACTTCTGGAGGCAAGCAGTTCCACTGATTAATTGTTCTCATTGTCAGGAAATTCCTGCTTAGTTCTAAGTTGCTTCTCTCCTTGATTAGTTTCCACCCATTGCTTTTTGTCTTGCTCTCAGGTGCTTTGGAGAATAGCTTGACTCCCTCTTCTTTGGGGCAGCCCCTGAGATATTGGAGCACTGCTATCATGTCTCTCCTAGTCCTTCTTTTCATTAAACTAGACATACCCAGTTTCTGCAACCATTCTTCATATGTTTTAGCCTCCAGTCCCCTGATCATTTTTGTTGCTCTTCTCTGCACTCTTTCTAGAATCTAAACATCTTTTTTACATCGTGGTGATCAAGTCCAGAATTTACAACAAGCCCAGAATGCAACATGCCTAGAACATGGAATTAGCTACCAGTAGCTGTGGCAATGGCTGCCAATGGATCTCTTTTGTTCTTATTTAACTTTTCATGACACCTGATTTGAACATGTCTAATCAAGGCCTGATACAGGCTTGAGTAGAAGATCAGACCAGCAATGGCTTCTAATCCTAATGGTGTCTCCTAACTTCCAAGCCTTAAACACTAGTTGTTGGGAAATGGCAGTTTGAAGGAGACCATATCCTTCAGGGAAAACTTGTGAGCTTCAACATCACACCTAGTTGACAACTCTGTGTCTCAGAATATTGGGTTAGAAAGGCCAATATTCTGACCTGGCAGGATCGATTAATTTATTACATAGATTTTGACAGACTGCTATTGAAGTGTGACTTTTGTTTTTCTCTTAACATGAAGCTTCTTGAAATGTGATTTCATAATCAACATAGAAACACCAAACTGATCATAGTTTGGTGTGGTGGGAGTTAAGTCCTGTTTGCAGGCATCTAATGTCCAATGTTAGGGATTCTAAGAGCTGTCAATGAATCTCTCTGTAGGGCGGAGGAAGAAAATGTGAGACTTATAATGAAGAACATCTGGAGGGTATGAGGTTAGGGGTAGTTTCACACAGCTACATATGGTAGAATCGTTTAATGAATGGACTTGAAGAGAACATCATAATCTGACATGGTGCTGGACAAGGCAAATAGGAGGTGCAAGGAATGGAGTGGATTTTTCTAAGAAAGATTGCAAACCAGCATGCTTTCAAAATTCCTAGTATATCAATTCCTAGTATATCAATCTGAAGGTGGTCAGGGGTCTTCAAACTTGACAGCTTTAAGACTTGTGGACTTCAACTCCCAGAATTCCTCCTCCAGTCGTGTTAGCTCAGGAATTCAAACTTGCCAAGTTTGAAGATGTTGGTCTAAATTAATCTTATTGGTGTTTTTTTTTAAAACTGCTCTATAATAGTGAAAAAACCCAAAACAAAAGTAAAACAGAAGTTGCAACTGAAGCTCCTCTTTGTGTCTCTCTACAGTTGCAAAGTTCAGAATGTAAGAGTGCAAATTTGTATTTTGAATGAATTGCACACAGAGCAATGTCTTCCCCATTCTGCCCACTTATGGAATATTACAAGCATTACTCAGATACTGGTCTCACCTGCAGTCCCATGCTTTCTGTCTTGTAAGGGTCCAAACTGGCCAAGTCTTTCTGGGCATCTCTCTGTAATGAAGAGGACACAAAAATACTTCTTTCAAACCTTCTATTTTCAAAGAGGAAAATATATTTCCAAAGTAGCCTATGTTCACAGAATATCCTAGACTCAGTTAAAATTAAGTTGGCTAGCTTGTGGTTCAGTTTGCTGTGGGAGAACCAGCCACTATCTTAGGCTATGAACTTAAGATCGGTTTGTTTAGATATTGTATGTCATGTGATTTTGTCAAGATTTTTGAGATGAAGATTAAGCCAAGGTGTATGAATTCAGCTTGCTTGACATTAGGTACCCAAATCTTTGAAATTAACAAACAGGGGTATAGTTCTCTCAAGGGTCACATTCCCCTAGAAGAATTTGAATTAGCAATGGGACGGGGTGAGGAAGGAAGGAAGGGAGGGAGGGAGGGAGGGAGGAAGGGAAGGATCTTTTTCCTTCCTTCCCTCTTTTCTTGATCTCCAGAGAAATGGGTATATCACAGACAAGCAGCCTGACGGATTTTGAAATTAAGCTGCAGATTGCCCAGTCTTGATTGCCCAATCTAAAACAAAATGGACACCTTCCATGTCACCAGACATAGTTCGTATATCAGCCATTTCAGTAATTTATTCGTAGTTCTAACCATGTTGGCAACGTATAAGAAGTGAGCACAAGGCTGGTGCCAAGGTTAGGACTGTTGGAGGTGATGAACATGATAATCTCACTCCAGATTTAATCCCCATGCTGTTGCTGCTTTCTTCCTCTCGTGAGTAGGAACCAGAACAAAAAGGAGCTGACTAGCTTAGGTCTAGCATAAGAAAATGGAGCAATTTATGGGAATAAATATCATGGCTAGCCTCCCCTTGCAATCTTACCTCTCTGGACATTTCTCTACCTTCAGTTGCTGTTGGACAGGAAGAACAGAATGGAGTCCACAAAGTGACACTCTACCATCTTCCCATTCTATAGGCTGCCCACATAGACCTGCCAGGCATGTGTCTTGCCCGTAGAGGACTCTCTATTAAGGCAAGTATCTTTGTCGAGATAGGCTGGCATGATGAGCAGAAGCAGCAATAGAAAACTAGATAGCCCTGCTCCCTTTCTTCTCTTTTTTCACTAATTCGGAGTTAACGATGTATTTGGGGTTTGCTACAACAATTAAGTAGGTTGAATCTTTCCATTTTCCCCTGCCACTTCTTTGGCTACTTACACAACAGGAGAAAACTTTTATCCTTTCAACCTTCAGCTATCCTGATTTTCAGTGTGTCTGGTACTTTATAACAACCCAGTGTAGTTCTATCCTGAGTTTTCTTCAGGAATCTCCTCCCAACTATTTAGCTGTCAACCCAAAGCCATCAAGGGACTATTTGGGCCATCAACTTGTCTATTTGTGTAATTTTACATATCTGTATGTCGCCCACCTTTTGTCAGAGAACTTAGAGGGCCACATGTGAAAGAGGGTATCTTCACACCCCGAGATGGCTCCTAAATCATCTGATGAGTTCCACAATCAAGTGAGGTCATAAAATCAACGTTCCCCAGTTCTAGCCCAGTATTCCAACTCCAAAACTCCTTTAGCAGTCACAAGACCAGCTATATTTTCATCTACCTCACTCTGCTATCCTGCTTTTGAAAAGCTTAGAATGTTTAAAAATCCATTAATTATCAGACAGCTGAGAAGTACGGACATCCTGACTTTCACAATAACTATCTTCTCTCCAGCAACTTCCTGGCTTCTTATAAACACTAGAGGAAGATCTCCAAGAGATATTGCTTTCCATGGGCTTTCTCAGACGAGGAAGCAAGGACTGCCAGCAGGCTTACAGAAGAATGGAAAGACAGAGAAAAGTGGAGAACCTGGGGGTGGGAGGAAGCTTCATTGGCTAAAATGAAGCTCAAGCTCCGTGAAGGAAGCTGAAGGACATGATGAGAAGATATTAAAACTAAAGCAATAATGAGGGTGGCAAAACAGCTATTTCAGAAGAGAAAGAAAATATTCAAGAAATTGGAAAGCCAATTTTTGCCATAATAATTAATTTGGTTCTTACCTGAATGGTGAATGCACAGAGGTTTCTGGTAGTAGCACTAAGTAAAATGAAGAGCATGCAGATCATTTGAAGTTTCATCTTTCTTTCTTGAGTAAGGCTGTGTTCTTAGATTTTTTTAAAAAAATAAATAAATCTGTCTTGTCCGTTCTCTCTCTGGGATAAACCAAGATTGCTTTGTAGGCAAGTGAGCAGAGGAGCAGCTTTTAAGGACCACAGAATCCCTCCCCTAGTTGGGATCAGCCAATGATCTGTGTTCCAAGAAAGTCCACACGTGGGCAAGATAATGACCAGCAAACAGGTCAATAGAACTTATTACATTTGAACAGAAACACACATCCCTCAGACCTACTGGAAAATGATACAAATTTCCCAACTTGACGTAACATCTCAGGGTCAGTTCCATCCACATGTGCAAAAAACCAAATAGACCAAGGCAGGTGTTAAGAAATTATTAGTATATTCTGTTCCAACTGTAATCCTTCCTGGACTTTCCCTAACCATTGCAGTGGATTTACTGTAATTTTCTTATTTGAGATTCAAAAATAAAACAGTCAAATCAGCACACGTCCAAAATAGGGAAATCAAGATTTGAAACAAGCCATTCATCCATCACGTTTTGCAACATGTCTTCTGCCAGTCAGCAAAGCAGACTCAAAGAACTCATGAAGAAACAAATCAAGTAACATCAGCAGAGAACGAGATGATGTCCCAACTTTGGGAAGGAAGAATGCCTGAAAAAAATTTGCAGAAGAGTTTTGAAGAGATTTAGATCTGGTCTTGAAGTGTACACTTCCACAGATTCTCATTCAACCTGGTGTCGCTACTCAATAGATCAGAACATGGCAGGGATATACTGGAGTTGGATTAAGTCAGATGCAATTATTTAAATATGGGTTGATCAGGCAACAAATTAACTGATCTTTAAAAAAAGGCATCACTTCTTGATTACCTAAAGTTGTAGATCACAGATCATTTTAGTAATTGCACAGACCACAATCCTTAAAAAAAAAAAAAACAGACATAAAACTGGGCTTTTTAGATTGGAAGGAAAGGTTGAGATTTATGAAGGAAGGATTATCTAAAACACAGAAATGAAGAATTAATTAACACATAAAGTGTGAGTCTCACTTTCTGTTTAATCCATGAGTAAACACCTGGTGTTAATGCTTCTAATTAATGCTGCTTCATAATAAATACCTGTTTTTGCTGTGCCTGTTCTTTTTGCTGTATTGTGGTAAATAGTAGAATGTTCCAAGGAGTTAAAATGTTCCCACTGGTTTGGAGGTATTGTCAGTTTTGGTCTTAGAGTTATGTCCATTGATAGTATTCTTCTTAGTAGAGATTGGCCAGTTTGCTCAAATTACAATAAATGTTTGTGGATAATTATAAGAAATTAGATCAGATTTACATATAGATGGAATTTCAGTTTAGACTGAAAAGTAGCTTAGTTGCGATGAAGTTAAATTTCATTATCACCGTAGTTTTAAAACTATGCAGTTCCACATCTTCTTGGAAACAGTTTCTGCTGAATGCAGTGAGATTTAGTTCTGAGTAACTATGTAGACATCTATACTGTATAATTTCCAGCTCATTTTTAAATTCATTTTCTGAATAAAATTCTTAAAATGGGTGCTTTCTTCTCTGGAAACCATGAAAAACTTCAATATACTTTCATTTATTTGCTACATAAAAATGAAAATTCAATGGTTGAAAAATTACTCCTGCAAGCATTCATAACACATTTTGAACAGACTAGAAAAAGTTAGGGGAAATCTTTAACAACCAAAAATTCTTATGAATAAATATAAAATTGTCAATATAGTAAACTAAAGTGCACACAGAATATTGTCCCAAAATTATCTATAATCCAATTTTTACAATTATTATCACTATTGTGAGCTCCATTCTTTTCAAAGTATTTGTATAACTAAATCTAGAACTGACATCTCCCTAGAATTTTTAAAGAAAGAGGGACAGAGACAGCCAGACAGACCGATCAGTTTGCTTAGTAAAGCTGGAATTTGAACACCCAGTTCCCTTTTTCCACATGTACATATTTTTGAAATTGCAATTCATTTAAAAGACAAATAAGACTTCCTGTCTTTGTCCATGCAAATCCATGCAAAAGGTACATACTTAAGTGTACTGAAATTGCAAGTGGAAGTGTTGTGTATGCATATATAGATTAAAGGAAAATAATTAAAGACTGAAATTAAAGAGAAAAGTCAGTTAATACAACATTTAATGTATTTTTCTAGAGCTCTGAAGCAAAAAAAAAAAAAAAAATAGAGGAATGTAGGATAACAGATAACAGATAATCAGAGTTGGAAGGGACCTTGTAGGTCATCTAGTCCAACCCCCCACCCAAGCAGGAGACCCTACACCATTTCTGACAGATGGGAGTCCAATCTCTTCTTGAAGGTCTCAAGTGATGGCGCTCCCACAACTTCCAAGGGCAACTTCTGTTCTGTTGGTTGATTGTTCACACTGTCAAAAAGTTTCTCCTTATTTCCAGGTTAAATTAGGAGTTCCATTATAGTTTGAAAGTTATCTGTAATACTGCACAAACAGTAGCTTATTGTTATTAATATTACTATTATTACTACTACTGTACTGGGAATTCTTTGGTATTTTGAAAGTCTTCATATTTATATCACAGCTATTATCAGTTATTGTTACTGAATGCAATAATATTAATAGCCCCTATGTGGTCAATATTTAGAATTTTCAATTAACAGAATTTAGAGGGTTTTTTTAAAAAAAAAAAAGTCAGATGAACAATCTGATTTCAAACAGATTTTAAATCAAAGTCCTATTGGGGAGAATTTCTTCAAAAAGTTATAGTTGTTGAAGAGATTAAAAGAAAACCCATTTAAACTTTAAGTGTTCATTAAATCTGGCTTTTAAATGTATTCTTGATCCATTCTCCTAAATGGCTATAAAAAGGAAGCAAGACTGATATATTAATTAGGAAGGTATGTATGTCCATTTATGGCTATATTTGATGGGTACAGACAATTGTGTCAAAATGAATTAATATACAAGCACTTGGTTTGAGGGTGCAGTAATTTTCCTAACCTTGTCAGTACTCAATCTGGTTGATTTTTGAGAAGATAGCCAGAGCACCGTATTGTATTGCAAGCAAAACCAACAACTTTTAAACTGTGCAAACTGAATTAAGATTGATGACAATCATTTTATTATATGATCTGAAATATGACTTGTGAATACTTCCCTGAAATCGACTAATTTGCTGTCCTTGTCAAATTGTTGAATCATATTAGTAGTTATTTAAAATGTGTTCCAAATTATCTTGGAATTAGAATGGAGCAAACAGCTATGTTTTCCCTACAAATACTAGTAAGCTACACCATAACAAAATTAATATCTTTTAAAATTAAAAAGAAATCTCCCATATCTTCAAATTTGTTGCGTGGGTGCTTGTTTCTTTTTTAAATAGTATATTATTATAAAGTATAAACTAATAAAAGGAAGAAAAAGATAATATCAACATAACACTATGTTTTAAAAAAAGCAAATGAAATGTAGGAAAATAAAACCAAAAAAAGACAAAAAAAACTGTCATTTCTAAGTATTTTTATACAAATGATTTTACAGTATTTTAACACTCATTTAGTTTGTATTCAACTGAATACTTTCCTTGTATAATATTCTTAAATAAAAGGAAAAGTATTAAATTTTGGATTCTGTGAATTGTTCCAACTCTTTTCTTTTTATTTCTGATATTCCTTCTACAGACTTTGAATATGTGGGCTGTCCTAATGTAAACATGGTTTTTAAATAATAAACTAAGATATATTTTTTTCACCATTTCATATATGCCCGACTCAAAGTTGATCAACATGTTGTTCTTTTTTTAAATATGGAATATAGTTTAAAAAGGTTGTTGACTTCCCTTTCATGTTTCAAAGAATTATCAAGACTAATCTTTGACAGTACACACTTCGTTTCTGAAAAGTTTGGTGTCAGAAAGTAGAAAATCTCTAAAGTCTCAATCAATTGTTTTGTGCAAAGAGAATCAAACAATTGTCAAAAACAAGATTAAAAGGTAAACATCTCATTGAGACTTAATGGTACTAATTAAAGGTTTGTTTGGTGAAACTCCTTGGTTAATGTTAAACAAATATAAATTCAAGACCCCCCAAAGAACCAGTTGCTTATTTATAATTCTGGAAGAAAATATTACATTTACTTAAAATGTTTACAAATCTTTCACACAAACATCCTTTTGTGGTTATCCTCCACCCCTGAAACCACAAATAAGAAAATAAGAGCCAAACATTTCTATCAACTTTCCCAGTATACCCTAGTATATTTTTACTATTTAAAAAATGTTTTATTTTATATTCATCCAAAACTATTATCTTTCTGTTATATCAGAATGATGCCATTAGGCCTATATCAATATCTTCATCCAAAATGAGAGGTTTTTAGTATATAAAATAGGGACACATTGAATACACAATGATGGTGGGTATAAGGATTGAGTATGAGTCCCAAAGGCGCTTTTTTAAGAGGCAACTGGACTTTCTGGTTTTTTTTTTTTGAAGATGTTTTGCTTCTCATCCCAGGAAGCTTCTTCAGCTCTGAGCTGAAGAAGCTTCTAGCATGAGAAGCAAAATGTCTTCAAAGAAAAACCAGATAGAGGCAACTGGACTCAAGCTCTTGAGCTGAAGAAGCTTCCTGGATGAGGAGCGAAATGTCTTCAAAAAAAACCCAGAAAGTCCAGTTGCCTCTTGAAAAAGCACCGTTGGGACAGCCATGACCTGGAAGACTGAGAATCTCAACAGACACTAAGTATGAGCTACAAAGACATCATATATAGCATGATACCATTGCACAAATAGTGCAAACCAACTATGCTATATTTGCGATTATGTCACAACTGAAAAAAATGATAGTTCCTGCTTCCCTCCAAGCCATGGAAGATGACCAGGAAGGTATGGCTGTGTTCAATCAATGTACAGTACTTTCCCATGGATTACTTCAGTATTAAACCAATCACAGGTGGCTGGATTTTCAGAGCATATGGACGTTAGTCTGTTATATCACTATAATACACTAACACAATGTAATCACTTACATTGCTGAACTAATTCCTGGAAAAGTTGGGCTAAAATTCATGCTTTGCAGTGAAAATTCACTGGGTGTTTTTTTTGTCTCGGAGGCCACCCCTATTCTTTTGACCCGGCAGATATAGGGAGAAATTGAAGAAGTGGATATGCTACATGCCTCTCTGAGAAACTGGACAAAAAGTAGTGTCTCTCTCTCTCTCTCTCTCTCTTATCTATATCTCTCATCTATCTTCTATCTATCTATCTTTCTATCTATCTATTATCTATTTATCTATCTATCTATCTATCTATCTATCTATCATCTCCTCTCACCTATCATCTATCTATTATCTATTTATCTCTATTTTATCTCTCTATCATCTATATCTATTATCTATATATCTCCATATCTGTATCTATCATCTACCAATCATCTATTTATCAATCTTTTTTATCTATTATCTATCTGCTCATATCTGTATCTATCATCTATCTATTATCTATTTATCATTAATCTTCGTTCTCATCTATCATCTATATCTATCTATCTATCTATCTATCTATCTATCTATCTATCTATCTATCTATCTATCTATCTATCTATCACCTACTTATGTAGCTATTTATCATCAATCTTCTTTCTTATCTATCTATCATCTATCTATCAATCTTCTTTCCTATCTATCTATCTATCTATCTATCTATCATCATCTTCTTCAAAAGAACAACCTTCATAGTTCTAAGCATCAACCATACTTCTCGGATTGTACTGATTGAATTCGCATCTGCCTAAGCAAGGAATCCATATTTTACTCTCATGAACCTAGTTAGTGGGCATATTATGGGGAGGGGAAAAAAAACCCTTTTCCTGATCTCTGAATGATGCGAGAAACCCCCTTTCCAGTCAGTTGTCTTCTGCTAACAAGATTTCCCCTTTTCAGAGAATCTATTTGTTCAGAGCACCAAGCAAACCCGTTTTGTTTGCTGTTTCTCCATTCTGCTTGCATCCCTGATGGGATTTGGCTGGCTTCCAGCAGACCCATGGCTCCTCTCTGGCGGCCAAGCACAGACCCACAGGCGCCAGGGAGGACACCTTTCCTTCCATTGCACTCTGTTTAGGATCAGTGACCTTGGATGCATCAGTTCCAGGCAGTCCTCTCCTCTGAGGACAAGCCAATATGATTCCAGGTTCCTGGATGATGGGACCAGTTCCACCTCTTGAATTGTGCCCATTCTTTATTGACTTATCATTGATTTATTGAAAAGAGTCTTGTGCCTCTCCCTGATCACCAGAAATAATAATAAAAAGTCATTACTATAAAAATTCAGGAATCCAACCTCCCAAGTTCTAAAGAAATTAGAAGAACGCCAAAATCACCTAAACCAATGATCAGCCAAAATTTATTTATTTTATTTATTTATTTGATTTGTCAATCACTTACAAGATACAGGTGTAAGAATAAACATAGTTTTGAATACATGAGGTCAATACTTATAAGAAAAAAAAAAAGAAACAATAGGACAGGGACGGTAGGCACGATTGGACGGTAAGGACACCCCCATAAGCCAAATAGGGGAGGGAGGTAAACTGCCTTATCCCTCCACCTTCTTTCTAAAAATGTGGAACTGAAAATATGAGGATACCCTCAAAATATGAGAATTCGGTCTAAGACTTCTGAAGGCAAGAAGTTCATAACGATCAAGGCAACCATAGAGATCTGTTTCAAGGTTTCACAACCTATGGGGAAAGGGGTCCAGAGCATAGCCTCTTGGCTTACATTTAACAGGGGACTTCAAACTTGACAGCTTGAAGACTTGTGGACTTCAACTCCCAGAATTCCTCTTCCAGTCATGTTAGCTCAGGAATTCTGGGAGTTGAAGTCCACAGGTCTTAAACTTGCCAAGTTTGAAGGCCCTTGGCTTAAAATGTCAGAGCTGTCCTACAATGTGCCTGTTCATGAAAGACAACGTGTGGGCATGGTGAGAATAACAGAACAGACTTGGAGGGAACCTTGGAGGTCTTCTAGTCCAACTATGTCTTCTAGTCAAGCAGAAAAACACTATAGCATTTCAGACAAATGGCTGTCCAATCTCTTCTTAAAAACTTCCAGTGTTGAAACATTCACAATTTCTGGAGGCAAGTAATTCCACTGCTTAATTATTTCTCACTGTCAGGAAATTTCTCCTTAGTTCTGCTTCTCTCCTTGATAAGAGACTTGGAGAGGAAACTTCAAGGCACAACGGCCTCTCTCAAATCAGCAACCCATTATTTTCATGTTTCAGTGCAGCTGTGAAGGTGAGGATCTTTGCAGTTCAAATTATGATGCCAAAAAAAGACTAGGTTATCCCCCCTCCCCCAAAGATGTCAGAAATACTTATTTTCAGAACATCGGAATGGATTTGAGCAATCAAAAGCAAGGGAGACACATCGAAATGAAGAATATGATTCTAAAAGCCAGGATAATATTTTGATTATTATTAGCCTCCAGTGGAAATGGGAGATGTCAATATAAATGGTCGCCCTTGACTTACAACCACAATTGAGGCCAAAACGTCTGTTGTTAAGTGAGACATTTGTTAAGTGAGCTTTGCCCCACTTTACGACCTTTCTTGCCACTGTTGTTAAATGAATCACTGCAGTTGTTACCCTGTTGTTAAGTGAATCTGGCTTCCTTGTTGACTTTCTTGTCAGAAGTTCACCAGAGTCCTCAGGTACAGCAACAGTCATAAATAGGAACCAGCTGCCAAGCATCTGAATATTGTTCATGTGACTGTGAGGAATGCTGCAGAGGTCATTAACCGTGAAAAACGGTCATAACTCACGTTTTTCAGGGCCGTTGTAACTTCAAACAGTCACTAAATGAACTGTTGTAAGCCGAGAACTACTCATACTCTGTACCAGGAGTGGCAACCTTTTTAAAAATTATTATTACTAAGGACCATATTTCCTCAGTCAAGAAGAATGATGGGTGAGTTTAAGCAATGTAAGCCAAACATAAATAGGAACATATTCTAAAGGTGTTCACACAACACGTACACACAGCAGTTGCAAACCTGGCAGCCATATTTGCTCAATGTGCTGAGTCAGGTTAGGTTTTTTTGTGGCATAGCACAGTTTGTGCGAATTCCATTTTTGTAGAACTTTTATTCAGGTTGTGCAGGCATTGCAAATAATGCTTTGAAACCCATTTTCAATGTTGTCGTTTTCATTCTCTTTAGGAAGTCACATGTTTTAGGAAGAGGCACTTAAGACAAGTAGGGTGAGAAAGAGGTACCTTGGTCTATAATATACTAAACCAAGGGTCTTGGTAAAGTTTAAGGCTTGTGGACTTTGCAAGTTTAAGACTTGTGGACTTCAACTCCCAAGAATTCTCGAGCTAACATGACTGGGGGAAGAATTCTGGGAGTTGAAGTCCACAAGTCTTAAAGCTGTCCAGTTTGAAGACCACTGCACTAAACCAATGACCCATTGGGATAAACAACTTACCTTATGTGAGGCCAGAATCTGAAAACAACATTTAACACAGCATAGTATTTCAGCAAAATGGTTTGGTTGAGATCGGCATACGTGGACTGATTTTGGTAGATTTTACGGGTGACAATACATTTTAGCATATTTTATTTATCTATATATTAAATCATTGTATTTTATTCCAATTTCATTTTAAACTGTATTTTATTCCAACTTCATTTTCAATCATATTTTATCCAATTCCAATTTTAAACTGTTTTTATCAGATTGTAGTAATAATTTGTGTCTGGAACTCTGCACTTTGATATGGACCAAGGGCTAATAAATAAAGTAAACTAACTAACTATCTTAAGACAAGTAAGATTTCTTCCACACAAGTGTTGGAGTTAAAGCTGGTTTATCATCCCCCTTTGTGATTTTCTAAGGATAAGTCCGAGAGTTGAGTTTGCACAATACAGGAGCTGAAATGCGGTTGCTTAGCTTGTGACTTAGTTGCTGAATAATTGACTTAATCTTTCATGCAAACTATTTTGAGTCAGCTTTTCTACAGAAAAAAAAACCTCAACTGACAAAAAAAACCTTAAAATAATGTAAGTCTTGCAATTCAATCAGGTGGTTTAATTTGTTTAAGTAAAGGTAGAACAGCAACCACCTGTAGGTCATCCCAGCAAACACATTACTTATTGTTGATATTATTATTATTATTATTAATTATTATTATTATTATTATTATTATTATTATTATTATTATTATTATTGTTATTGTTATTGTTATTGTTGTTGTTGTTGTTGTTGTTGTATGGCTTTTGACTTTTATAGGAAAAATGGTGAGCTTGTGCCAAGTGATTTTCAAGAGGCAGTCAAATAATAAGGCTACCCTGTGGGAGAAATAGGTTATCAATAAATCCATGGAAGTTGGCCTAATTATTTGTGTAGGCCAGAAGAACTTATGTTGGAATGGAAACTGGAGGCACCTTTCTTAGAAATGTATATGCTTAAGTTTACAGTTACCTCTTGACTTGCAACAGTTTGTTTAGTGACTGCTTGAAGTTACAAAGGCACTGAAAAAAGTGACTTATGACCGTTTGTCACATTTACAGTTTCCCCAAGGTGATGTGATCAGAATTCAGATGCTTGGCCAATGACTCACATTTATGACGGTTGCAATGTCCCAGGGTCACGTGATCAGCTTTGGCAACCTTCTGACAAATATAATCAGTGGAGAAGCCAGCTTTCACTTAACACCAAACTGCAGGAGATGAACACCTCATATCAGGGGCGGGCTTCAAATTTTTTAGCAAGGGGCTCTCTGCCCTAAAGACTGGCTGGGTGGGCGTGGCTAGGTGGTCATGTGACTGGGTGGGTGTGGCCAACTCGACGTCGGTTCTTTGGCTTAATTACCTAAAAAATGATATATACCAAAATGTTGTTTATAATTCCGTGTATTTAATACTTAAAAGAACTTACCAGCAATTCCTAGTTTGTACAAGAGCCTCTTTTGGTCCAAAATACAGATCGGAGGGATGCAATACTGTGGAGCTCCATCCACAAACAATCCAGCAACTTTGCAACATCACCTTCTTTGACCTCTTGGTGTGTATCTCTCTCTCTCTCTCTCTTGCTCCCTCCCTGATGGGAGGCACAGTGAGGGACAGCCAAGAGCACAGATTACAAGTGGCGCCGAGCACAAAAATGGACAGGCGACAGGCAGGCTAGCCAAGGCACTTCCCAGCGCCACTGTTCATTTGGGCAACTGGTACCACTGTGTCCTTGGCTGGGGGGTAGGTGAGGCAGGCATGGTCTCCTTTGTGGTCAAAGCAGCTCAAGGGCAACATTACTACAGGCAAAACATAACATTTACGTCCACTCCCTCCCAATTCTGGCCATACCCATGTAAATATG
The DNA here is from genome assembly GCF_049901735.1 of Notechis scutatus. NCBI lineage: Eukaryota > Metazoa > Chordata > Lepidosauria > Squamata > Elapidae > Notechis > Notechis scutatus. Next base: position 19,905,493 of record NC_142016.1, on the reverse strand, counting down.
TCAGAAAGTCCAGAGTGTAGGTTTTTTTCTTAGAAAAAAAAAGAAAGCACAAAACATTCGTTTGCAAGTGGTCAAGGAAAAAAGCCATGTCCACACACGTGTGATAATAACACCACAGCTTTCAGGATGTAAGAAACCTGGGGTCTTCAGAAGTAGCTCCCTGCAATTCTCATGGACCTTTGCTGTGAGTAATTCATAAACATTAAACCAGAAACGCCAACTCAGAAAGCTCAAACTGCCCAAGGAGCTGCTGATTCAGTTCTACAGAGGAATGATTGAGTCTATCATCTGCACCTCTAGAACTGTCTAATTTGGTTCTGCAACCCAGCAAGACAGACACAGACTTCAGAGAGTAATTAAGACTGTGGAAAAAACAATTACTACCAACCTGCCTTTTATCGAGGACCTGTATACTGCATGAGTCAAAAAGTGGGCTGTGAAAATATCTACAGACCCCTCACATCCCGGACATAAACTGTTTCAACTCCTGCCCTCAAAACGATGCTATAGAGCACTGCACACCAGAACAACTAGACACAAGGAATCACTGGAGTTGTTGAACGAGTCCCCTGGTTGTTAAGTGAATCTAGCTTTTTGCCATGGACTTGGCTTGTCAGAAGATTGCAAAAGGGAATCACGTGACCACGGGACGCTGCAACCGTCATAAATATGAGACAGTTGCCAAGTATCTGAATGTAAATTGCAGGACCAGGGGTCGTAACTGTGAAAAACAGTTGTAAGTCACTTTTCAAAATACCGTTGAATGGTCACTAAGCCAAGTGTTGTAAATGGAGGACTACCTGTATTAAGTACACTGTCCAATCATATACTGGATGTGGTCCTTCAACACCCGAAGCAATAAAAAAGAAAGTAAAGAAGAATTGAATGTGGTTGAAAGCAGGGAAGTGCATAGACCAGAGGTGGCATTCAGCAGGTTCTGACTGGTTCTGTAGAATCGGTAGCGGAAACTTTGAGTAGTTTGGAGAACCGGCAAATCCCATCTCTGACTGGCCCTGCCCCCATCTATTCTTCGCCTCCTGAGTCCCAGCTGATCTTTTGCTACCCTGCACAGGAGAACAGAGCTGGAAAGCAGGTTAGTGGGGTGGGGAGGGAATGGAGATTTTGCAGTATCCTTCCCCTGCCTTGCCCACCAACCCACACCCCCAGTGCTGGTAGTATTTTTTTTTTTTTTTGAATCCCACCACTGGAGTAGAATCCTTCAACACTAGGTGTCTAACCTGTAAGAAATTCATCAAAATTTTCTTTTAGGAGTAAATTCTTCTAGAAAAAAGAATACAGATACAGATTAACAGAGTTGGAAGGGACCTTGTAGGCCATCTGGTCCAACCCCTTGCCCAAGTAAGTGATCCTACACCAGTGGTGGCTAACCTTTTTGGGCTCCTGTGCCAAAAATTGTGTGTGCATTAGCGCACGCATGCACTTGCATGCCAGCACCCAGAATGCAATGCGTGCCCCCCCATGCCCCCTGCGCATGCGCACGCAATCCCACCCCCTGCCATCCCCTTACCTGCACTGCGCCTCACAGCTGATTTTTCGGCTGGTTTGAGACCTTTTTCGGCCTCCCAGAAGCTTGGAAAAAACCTCTGCAAGGTTTTTAAGGCCGAATAATATGCCCGTTTCGTCACTTCCGGTATTACAGGAAGTGACAAAACCGGCCTATTTGACCTGAAAACCCAGGGATGTTATACGCTTGTTAAGAAAGTTAAAAACCACTCAGCCCTAGTTAAAAAAGTGCTTTTAAATCCAGACAGTCCCCAACTTTCGAGCATAATTGAGCCTGGAATTACAAATGCAGTCGCAAATTGAGGCAACGCACTACCATTTGTCAACCCTGAACCTGCATTGCAGGTTCAGGTTAGGGAGTTGTAGCTTCAAAAGATCGCTAGACAACTGGACATAAATCAAGGACTACCTCTACTGGAGAATTCTTTCCAATTTCTAATCAATTTTTTTTAGGAGCAAAGATAGGTGGGATTATGGGGAATACTGCTCCCCCTGCTTTTCAATGATAAAGGTACAGCATATCTGGTGGTTACTGCAAAACCCAGGAATTCAATATATTGCAATGCACACCCCAGCTGATAGAAACCACTTTTAGAACGGGGAGGAATAATATGTGATTTTTCAAAAGTTCTCCATCTCTAAGCATGCCTTAGCAGTGGCCCTACTGGAAAGGAAAGATCACAGCTGTAAGATCTGGAGGGCCACATTGTACTTTCAAAGATGTTTCTTTTTTAAGTGTTTTTGTGCCACTTCAATCAAAAGAATAAAGCGGCTTACATAAAATTAAGCCCTTCATTATACACTGCTCAAAATAATAAAGGGAACACTTAAACAACACAGTGTAACTCCAAGTCAATCACACTTCTGTGAAATCAAACTGTCCACTTACGTAGCAACACTGATTGTAGCAACACAATCAATTTCACATGCTGTTGTGCAAATGGAATAGACAACAGGTGGAAAGCATAGGCAGTTAGCAAGACATCCTCAATAAAGGAGTGGTTCTGCAGGTGGTGGCCACAGACCACTTCTCAGTTCCTATGCTTTCTGGCTGATGGTTTGGTCACTTTTGAATGCTGGTGGTGCTGTCACTCTAGTGGTAGCATGAGATGGAGTCTACAACCCACACAAGTGGCTCAGGTAGTGCAGCTCACCCAGGATGGCACATCAATACGAGCTGTGGCAAGAAGGTTTGCTGTGTCTGTCAGCATAGTGTCCAGAGCATGGAGGCGCTACCAGGGGACAGGCCAGTACATCAGGAGAAGTGGAGGAGGCCGTAGGAGGGTAACAACCCAGCATCAGGACCGCTACCTCTGCCTTTGTACAAGGAGGGACAGGAGGAGCACTGCCAGAGCCCTGCAAAATGACCTCCAGCGGGTCACAAATGTGCACGTGGCTGCTCAAATGGTCGGAAACAGACTCCATGAGGGTGGTATGAGGGCCCGACGTCCACAGGTGGGGGTTGTGCGTACAGCCCAACACCGTGCAGGATGTTTGGCATTTGCCAGAGAACACCAAGATTGGCAAATTTGCCACTGGCGCCCTGTGCTCTTCACAGATGAAAGCAGGTTCACACTGAAGACATGTGACAGACGTGACAGGGTCTGGTGACGCCATGGAGAATGTTCTTCTGCCTGCAACATCCTCCAGCATGACCGGTTTGGCAGTGGGTCAGTAATGGTGTGGGATGGCATTTATTTAGGGGGCTGCACAGCCCTCCATGTGCTCGTCAGAGGTAGCCTGACTGCCATTAGGTACCGAGATGAGATCCTCAGACCCCTTGTGAGACCATATGCTGGTGTGGTTGGCCCTGGGTTCCTCCTAATGCAAGACAATGCTAGACCTCATGTGGCTGGAGTGTGTCAGCAGTTCCTGCAAGACGAAGGCATTGATGCTATGGACTGGCCTGCCCGTTCCCCAGACCTGAATCCAATTGAGCACATCTGGGACAACATGTCTCACTCCATCCACCAATGCCACGTTGCACCACAGACTGTCCAGGAGTTTGGGGATGCTTTAGTCCAGGTGTGGGAGGAGATCCCTCAGACCATCCGCCATCTCATCAGGAGCATGCCCAGGCATTGTAGGGAGGTCATACAGGCACGTGGAGGCCACACTGAGACTCATTTTGACTTGTTTTAAGGACATTACATCAAAGTTGGATCACCCTGTAGTGTTGTTTTCCACTTTAATTTTGAGTGTAACTCCAAATCCAGACCTCCATGGGTTGCTAAATTTGATTTCCATTGATAATTTTTGTGTGATTTTGTTGTCAGCACATTCAACTATGTAATGAACGAAGTATTTAATAAGAATATTTCATTCATTCAGATCTAGGAAGTCTTATTTTTGTCTTCCCTTTATTTTTTTGAGCAGTGTAGTTTGCAACCATTGAAGGAACACAGGCACTCAGAATTTCAATAGATCGGTAGAGCCTTCAAGGTCAAATGTGCCACAATTTAAATTTGATGCTACGGGTCCTGTAAGAACCTAGTATATTCACTGGGATAGAGCAGGGGGTATCTGCAAAGAAGGGGTGGGCAGAAGCAAGATGGTGGATGGAATGTTGGGATGCAAGCCCCACCCCTTTGGAACGTCCACTTTCAAAAAGGGCTGCCATCTTGAAATTCATTCTCCCATCTTGTCTACGTAGATTCTCAGTCATCTAGGTCACAGTTGTCCCAAAGGTGTTTTTTTCAAGAGGCAGCTAGATTTTCTGGTTTTTCTTTGGAGGCATTTCGCTTCTCATCCAAGGAGCTTCTTCAGCTCTTCTTCTTGACTGTTCTGACCCAAACCCTTTTCCAATAAGACAAACAATAATTAAAGGGAACAGAAACCTTTTAATGAGTCTTACGAATCCTCAGTTAAAAGGCTGCTGCAAACTAATTAACTTTGATAAGCACAAACCTTGCAAAAACTGTACGAGACTGCCAAAAATCACAGATAAGAAATATTTCACAACACAAGAGTCCAACTTAAGATACTGTAATGTTCACAAGGCTGAGTTTCAAAATGTCTTTGCTTCCTGCAAAGAACGTTTGCTTCACATCTGGCTTTTATCTTCTTGAACTAGGGGCCATTGCCTTGCAGCCTTACTCCCGAGTCACCCATGCTGTTGTAGCTGCTCTTTACTGTGAGCAATCCTGCGCACGTGCGCACTTGGTATAGGCTCCTCAGGAACCTCCTCATTGCTGCTGCCAGCCCCCACAATCTCTGAAGGCAGCAGTCTGCTCCCCAATGGTCCTGGCCCCTCATCTGAGTCCTCACTCTCCTCAGCCATCTGCACCTGCTGCCGGCTAACCACAACACTAGATGAGAAGCAAAATGTCTTCAAAGAAAAACCAGAAAACTCAGTTGCCACTCAAAAAAGCATCTTCGAGGCTTCCGCCAAGTTGCCAATTTAATTTCCCTTTCCCTGGACATCCCTAGAAGTACTTAAAAGCCAGGAGCTGGAATTCTAGTACATTGATCTTCCTGAAATTTCTTCTTGGATTATTATCAACACCCGAAAGGTGCTTTTTCAAGAGGCAACTGGACTTTCTGGTTTTTCTTTGGAGACGTTTCGCTTCTCATCCAAGAAGCTTCTTCAGAGTTGAAGAAGCTTCTTGGATGAAAAGCAAAATGTCTCCCAAAAAAAAATGAAAAAGTCCAGCTGCCTCTTGAAAAAAACACCTTTGGGACAACCATGACCTGAATGACTGAGAATCTCCATAGATTATCAACATTTTCAGTACACCCATAAATTACATAGTGAGGAAGACAACAGGTTGAGCATGGTGTATGTGCACTCTGAAGGGGCAGGATGGAAAAAAATTGTCCACCTGGATTGATACTAGCATTAAACTTACTTAGGCAGCTGCCAGGATCAAAGCAATGAACATAGGAACTAAGACGTAGTTTTGGAATACTTTGGTTCTAATTAAGCAACCTTAGGAAGTCATTCCGTGAACAATTCCCCTTTTCTCCTTAAAAGCGAAGCTCCAGTTTTACTTCACATCTTCTCAGGCTTCTTCTTATAGTCCCAACAGCCTTTTCCCTGATATGGAAGGATGCCCCAAAACAATGCTAAAAACACTGATATAAAAGCCAAGTAGACTGACCCAAGGCAAACTCATGTTCCGGTCCACTAATAACCACAAACATTCACTGGGTGATTTTTGGACCAACTCCTTTTACCCCAAGAACTTGGATGAGGTAGTGGTGAAGGTGCTGGATTAGGTTTGGGGAGACCCAGGTTGTAGTCCTCTCTCAATCACAGCAGCTCAAGTGTTGTCACCTGTCAGCCGCCAGCCCCTCCAGCAACCAAATCAGAGGAGGAGGTGTGGGAGGCAGTGTTAAGGCAACCTGAGAGCTCCAAGGGGGAAGAGGGAATGGAGTTCTCAGATAGTGTCAATAGCCCCCAGTTCTGGAGGTGGCTGATGAGGAAGAGGAACAGCTGGGTCCGGTTCCTGACCTGCGGATGCGCAGAAGGCAGAAGAGAGCAGTGGAAATCTATGGGCCGGTCCTTGGGATGGAAGAGCCACCGTTGTTAGCAAGACCCCACCCTAGCTCTGGGGATGAAAGGCAGAGGGCAGAGATGAATAGTGTTTTTCCGAAAATAAGACCGGATCTTATATTAATTTTTGCTCCAAAAGACGCATTAGGGCTTATTTTCCGGTTAGGTCTTAATTTAGGGGAAATACAGGTCTAAATGCATCCATCTGGCTGACAATCTTAATTGGGGCTTATTTTCAGGGTAGGGTTTATATTACGAGCATCCTGAAAAATCATGCTAGGGCTTATTTTTAGGGAAACAGGGTATGGCAGACAACTATTCATCTCCCTGCCAGACAGACTTGTTAGTCTGCTGTGTGTGTGTGTGTGTGTGTGTGTGTGAGAGAGAGAGAGAGAGAGAGAGAGACATTTTTTTGCCAGGGCTGCTGGTGCTGCTAATAAAGGGAACAATTATGTAATTACAATGGGTTTGTTGTGTTTTGGAGCTGGGTCAGAACACTCAACTGGGTGATTCTGGATCAGTTCCTCTCTCTAAGGCCAAGATCCAGTGTGGCATAATGGTATTGAACTTGAAAAAGGAAAACTATTTCATTTTCAGCCACCAAAACTGATTGTTATCACAGAACTGTAGTGGTGGGGGAAAACAGGTGAGATGGTTATATACATCGGCTTGAGCTCTGAATGAAAGGGAGAATATAAACCTAATGCTGCTTCTAATAAGTAAGAATAATAAGTGCTTCATTGCTGTGCTGGTGATGTTCCACCTCTATCTATAGCAAGGGTCTTCAAACTTGGCAAGTTTAAGGCCTGTGGACTTCAACTCCCAGAATTCCTGAGCTAACATGACTGGAGGAGGAATTCTGGGAGTTGAAGTCCACAAGACTTAAAGCTGTCACGTTTGAAGGCCCCCTGCCTTAGCACACCAACCCTATCAAAGACCAGGCATTTCCTGCCTTCCTGAAGCCAACGGTACAGTGAGTTTAGTGGACTCCGTCACCTGTAAAACTCCATCCTTCATCTAATCCAAGGATCTTCAAACTTGGCAAGTTTAAGAGTTGTGGACTTCAACTCCCAGAATTTCTGAGCTGACATGACTGGAGGAGGAATTCTGGGAGTTGAAGTCCACAAGTCTTAAAGCTGTCCAGTTTGAAGACCCCTGATCTATAGGGTTTAAACCAAATGCAGTTGTCTTGTTTGACCATATAGTCCTCAATTTACAAACCATTCGTTAGCAACCGAAATTACAACGGCATTGAAAAAAAGTGACTTACGACCATTTTTTTGTGCTTACCACCATTATTATATCTCCATAATGACATGGTCAGAATTTGGATATTTGGCAATCAGTTCATATTTATGATGGTTTGCGGTGTCCCAGAGATCATATGATCACCTTTTGCCACCTTCTGGTCAGCAAAGTCGATGGGGAAGCCAGATTCACTTAACAACCGTATTGTGTTTTGCCCCATTTCATGACCCTTCTTGCCACTGTTGTTGAGTGAATCATTGCAGTCCTTTCATTCCACCCCCCGTAACAACCCCAAGGAAATGCTGAACCACAAAATGATCAGATAGCAATTTTTTTTTCTGTGCAGGTTTTTTTCTTCTTTATAAACAGAATCATTTCCCACTTTGCAACAAACTCTGCAAGCCAACTCCTTAATCTTTTTTTTTAAAAAAAAATATATATGTATATTTATATATACCGTATGCTTTTATTCCTGCTTGATTTTCCTTTGTTTTTTCTCCCTCCTCGTATTGACAGAGGTGTCAACAGAATCAAACAGCACAAATTGTGACCACAAATTCAGTTGCAAACTTAAGATATTTTTTCCTTGTTTTTTTTAGGGAAGGGTGGGTGATTGGTATATATAGGTATCTTTTTTATATATATAAAAAAATCAGGTCTATGTTACTTGCTGTTACGATAGTATTTTACCATTTTAGGAACCATTTATTATTATTATTATTTTTATTTTATTTTAAAAAAAATTCTGTTCAGAAGTGGGTAGAAGGGAAGGACACAAAATAGAGATTTCCTTTTTTTAAAAAAAACCTCATCTCCTGATTTTTTTTTTCAAACCTGAAATCCTAAAACACTGCTGAAGTTTAATTAAAAAATTATATAATATCAAAAAACACACACGGAAAAAAACAACAACCCTGTTGTCATTCGATCCACCACTATTGCCTTTCCTAACGACCTGGGTTATCAGCTATCATACAAACACCGTACCTCTATACAAACGCGCTTTTAAACTAATAAAATAAAGATTACTTACAAGAAAGAGAGAGGGGGGAAAGAGAAAAAGAGAGTGACAAAAGATGGGAAGGGAAGGCAAACTTTTAGAGTGGGTTCTGCCCAGAGCCTTAAAACAACGAGAAAGAAAAGAACGTGAGACAATAATTCGAGGAACTGAGTGACTCGAGTTACGAGGACAGAGCAAAAAAGAAAAGAGACAAAAAAAAAGGCAGAAATTCGGCATCTGGCTCGTCCTCTCGTTGGACAAAACGCAGCTAAAAATCCTGTTGGTTTGATTTGCAAGTCCCCAGAAAAGGAGATAAGAATTCTGTCCGGGATTTAAAAACACCTCACAGGTTGCCCGCAAAATGCAAAAGTTTTTTTCCCCCCCCCTTCTTCTTTCCTTGCATAAGGATGTTTCCAACCTCGTCGTGAAACGGTGCATTGCCTGTCTGCAGGCTGTGTTGAAATTAACTGGCTGATTCGTGCAACGAGTGTGTGTGTGTGTGCGTGTGTGTGTCAAGCTGACCCCGCTGTGTTTGTATTGTCTTCCCCTTTCACCAGACATACCTGTGACACCGAGGCTCTCGGGCCGTGGTCGTGCGCCCCAACGGAACAGGCCCACCCTCTTGGAAGCAAGATGCGAAACATGCAGAGGAGACAAGGAAAGGAAAGCGGGGCGGGGGTGGGAAATTTAGCAGGTTTTGTTTTTTTTCCTTTTAAAACAGACAAGCTCAAGGAAGGGTGTGTGCTTCCCCACAACCCCCCCCCCCCAGCAATACCACCCCGAGTTCCCACCCAGGAAAAGGGTGACGGAAATCAGTGAACCTGTGTTAAAAACCTTATTGTAAAAAAAAAAATAAAAATGCAGGATTTTGTCGGTTGAATCTTAATACTTCCCGGGGAAAGAGAGAGAGAGAGAGAGGGAGAGAGAAAGGGTGAGAGAGAGAAAAAGAAGGAAGGGAGGGAGGGAGGGAGGAAAGAGGGAGGGAGGAAAGGAAAGGAAAGGAAAGGAAAGGAAAGGAAAGGAAAGGAAAGGAAAGGAAAGGAAAGGAAAGGAAAGGAAGGAAGGAAAGAAGGAAGGAAGGAAGGGAAGGACGGGACAAGGATGCACCTGGTGGGAAGAAAGCCAGATACCATCTTTTAGAGCAGTAGCAAGGTTTGGGGTAGAAAAGACCCTCCCCCCAATCTCCTCTGTCCACTACCTCCTCCCTCCTACCCCTCCCCACATTCCCCTGTCCTCAAACGCAGGTTCATCCACCCACAGGCGATGGGTTTCGCTATGTCATTGTTGTCGGGAGGATTCGGTTTAAAACAAACAAACAAACAAAAAACACCCCAGAAGAATTGGGAGGCTGAGATTCAGCATGTAGTAGATGTAGTAGGCAGAGGCGAAGGAAAGGGGCTACTGCCCTGGGGTGTCGCCCACCATTTCGATTCCGTGTTGTTGAAGCTGTGCTCTCAAAAGGGCGTTTTCATTCTTCATCTGCTCAATCTGTTGTGGGGGGGTGAGGGTGGGAGGGAAGGGGGAGGAAGAGGAGGAGAAGAGAGGACAGAGTTTATCAAACTGGGGAAAAGTGGAGTAAATGCAACTGGGCACGGCAAAAACACACACACACACAAAAAAAGAGGCACCCCCTTGATTTATGACTGTAGTGGAACCTGGGAATTTCCATCATACGTCCTGACCATTGTAAGTTGGAGGACTCGGCTAACCAAGCCAGAATAACACAGTTGGAAGGGGCGTTAGAGGTTTTCTAATCCAATCCTCTGCTCAAGCAGCAGACCCTGTACCAGTGGTAGCTAACCTTTTGGGCTCCTGTGCCAAAAATTGTGTGCACACTTGCACGCTTGCGCGCATGTGCCACTGCCCAGAGTGCAATGCCGTGCCCCCACCTACGCCCCTATGCATGCATGTGCAATCCCCCCATCTCCCACTGCTCCCCTTATCTGCACTGCGCCTCACAGCTGGTTTTCGGCCTACAAAGCTTGCTGAAGCCTGCAGAAGCCTTCCTCAAGCCTTTGGGAGGCCGGAAAAAAAGGCCTCAAACTGGCCGAAAATCAGCTGTGAGGCACACACGTGTGCAGTGAGGTAAGTCTGCCTGCACCTCGCATGCTGGCATAAATGGCTCTGCGTGCCACCTGCGTGGCATGCATGCCAGCGCCTATACCACTTCGGACAAATGGCTTCCCACTCTCGTATTAAAAACCTCCAGTGACAGAGCACCCACAACTTCTGGTGGCAAGCTGTTCCACTGGTTAATTGTTCTGTTGGGAAATTCCTCCTTAGTTTTAGGTTGCTTCTCTCCTTGGTTCATTTCCATCCGTTGTTTCTTGTCCGGCCCTCAGGGGCTTTGGAGAATAGCTTGACTCCCTCTTCTTTGGGGCAGCCCCTGAGAGATTGGAACGCTGCTCTCATGTCACCCCTAGTCCTTCTTTTCATTAGACTAGACATACCCAGTTCCTGCAACCGTTCTTTATATATGTTTTAGCCTTCAGTCCCCTAATCGTTTTGTTTATCTTCTCTGCACTCTTTCCAGAATCTCAACGTATTTTTTATATCATGGTGATCAAAACTGGATGTCGATTTTTATAACATTTTTTTTGTGGCAGTTGTAAAGCGGAAACTGTGTCGTAAACAAGCCCATGTATTCTTAAGGGATGTTTTTCACCAGAAACTGGGCAAAAGAAAACACACAAGCATACGTGCTTGCGCACGCGCATATTTTGTGAAAAATACACACATATTTTGTGAAAGCAAAGGGACTTACCCTGTTTACATTATACCTGCAAACATATAAAGTGTCCATCTTCTCTTCTTCTGAGATAACGTTTAACTGCAACAGCTGAAATTGTACTCTGCTGCACTTACAGATTTGCTCCAAGGCTTCTGCACCATTATTACTACAGGTAGTCCTCGACTTACAACAGTTCACTTAGTGACCGTTTAAAGTTACAATGGCACTGAAAAAAGTGACTTATGACCGTTTTTCACTGTTATGATCTTTGGAGCATCCCCATAATCATGTGATCAAAATTCAGATAGCAATAGCAATCGCACTTAGACTTATATGCCTCTTCACGGTGCTTTACAGCCCCCTCTAAGCCGTTTACAGAGTCGGCCTATTGCCCCCAACAATCTGGGTCCTCATTTGACCCATCTTGGAAGGATGGAAGGCTGAGTCAACCCTGCCTGCAACTGTTAAATTGCAGGCAGCTGGCAGGCAAGCAGAAGTAGCCTGCAGTACCACATTCCAACCACTGTGCCACCATGGTTACTTGGCCACTGGCTCGTGTTTATGACGGTTACAGTGTCCAGGGGTCACGTGAACCCCTTCTGCGACCTTCCGACAAGCCAAGTCCCAGAGGAAACCAGATTCACTTAACAACCGGGTGACTAACTTATCCACTGCGGTGACTCACTTAACAACGGTGGAAACGAAAGTCCAAAATGCGGCAAAGCTCCCTTAACCAATGTTTCACTTAACCGCAGCAATTTTGGCCTCCGTTGTGGTCGTACGAGGACTACCTGCAATCGGTTTTATTGCTGGCCACAATCCCAAAACCTGTTCCAAAGCAAGAGAGGGAGAATGTGGGCGGAGCTACCTGTTGCCGTAGCAGGTCATTGTCCATCTGAAGCCTCTCGGCTTCCTTGAACGTCTCCTGCATACGCTGGTTCGTCTGGCGTAGCTCCCGGATGTAGTCACAGGCTTTGGACAGGATGCCCCCTTTGCTCTAAAAAGAGAGAGGAACAAGGACCAGCTCCATCACTGAGCTTCCTGCTCAGCCTCACCTTGGATGGTGGGAAGGGTCTTCAAGATCATCAGGTCCTTCCTCCTTTACACACTGTTGTGGCCTGCTAGCAGCCAGCGGAGCTGGTGGCAGACTCGGACAATGAGGAGGTTGGGGAGGAACATGGGCCAGTCCTGGAGTCTGGGGAAGGCTCTGACGAGGGCTCTGCATCGGAGGCAGAGATGGGGCCAGGGCCATCCGACAGTTATCAGCTGCCATCAGTGAGGCAGAAGAACAGCTGGAGCCTGTTCCCAGTGTGCGCATGCACAGAGCTGCCAAAAGAAGGGAACAGCTAAGGAACAAGGTCGACTTGGGAGTAAAGCCACAGATTGACGGTGAATGGCCCCTCTTGTAAGGAATAAAAGGAGTGAAAGGGGAGTGAGATTTTGCAGGAGAGAATTAGTTCATTTGGGTGAAGATCTGTTCCTGCATTCTTGCTAATTATTGTCTGCTACAGTGTGGCCTCTGGAAGATATCGGCCTGGCAACTCTCCAAGCCTGATTAAAGGTCTGTAATTGTGGAATATCTTGAAAGACTGTTGGCTGGGAATTTTATGGAGAGGAATTCACTGTAAACTAAATAAAAGGGGTTTATCTGGACCAAGAGTCAGCTTCGTGCTGTTGGGGAATCCTAGGTCAGAACACACACCTTCAAACCTCCAAGGATTAGCTGGTTCTGTTTTTAGCATAGGACTTCTTTATTTATTTGTGGCTGGCTAAAATACTGATTCATCTCACTTTATAGAACTTGCTGTTATAGTCAAAAAGGAAGCATTGTTCATTAATTACACTTTCCCCCAAGATGGTTGAATTTGTTTCCACCACCCCCTGACTTCCTAGAGCTTTAGGACTATTTACCTGGTAGCTCCCCATTTGAGTACTAATGAGGTCAAAACCGCTTAACTTCTTGAGTTTAGGCCAAACTGGCCAACTAATGGCCACAGCTCCAGGATTTCTCAAGTGGAAAAAGAGGTTTCTTTGTGGGGTTCTCCTCAGCTAAGGAGAAATCATTAGGAAGAAATGTCTGCAAATCTATGGAACTCTTCAAGGAACTCTCAATTATGACTGTGCAGGTGATGCAAATGTAGAAAAAAACAGGTCATTTGCATTATTCCTCCTCCTACTGTGTTGGATGAAATTATCAATTCCCCATCGTATCCTCAAAAGAGATGGATTAACAGAGTTGGAAGGGACCTTGTAGGTCATCTAGTCCAACTCTCTGCCCAAGTAAGAGACCCTACACCATATTTCTGACAAATGACAGTCCAGTTTCTTCTTGAGAGCTTCCAGTGATGAAGCTCCCACAACTTCTGAAGGCAACTTCTGTTCCATTGATTGTTCTCACTGTCAGAAAATTTCTCCTTATTTCCAGGTTGAACCACTCCTTGTTCAGCTTCCACCCATTATTCCTTTTCTGGCCTTCAGGTGCTTTGGAAAATAGCTTGACCCCCTTCCTCTCTCTGTGGCAACTCCTCAAATACTGGAAGGCTGTTATTGTGTCTCCCCTGGTCCTTCTCTTCACTAGACTAGCCATACCGAGTACTTGATAAGCAGAGTTGGGAAAATAAGTGGGACTTCAGCCTCCCAACTAACCAATAAGCTATTTCAGAAGCCTGCAGGAGTGACTCCCTTGTTATCATCACTGGAATTAGTGATTAGACAGGCTGCCTGCTGAAGAGCCAAGGATAGGCCCAGTAGTGGTACGAGGGTGAAGTTTTGTTCTCCAATCTTGTGGGTTGGTTTCCAAACATTTTGTTACCAGGTTGGGTAACATCTTCAGCAGAGTTTAGGGGATACATCAGTGTTCTTCTGTTTATAAGGGCTTAATGGTGTGGGTGTGTCAAGTGAGGGTCTTGTGATGGGTCATGTATGAGTCATCGGTGAGAGTCTTGTGATGGGAAGGCTACATCAGGTTAGGGTCATTGGAAGATGAACTGCTGGTGGTGGTGGGACTTGTGTGAGTTGGTTGAGGTTGATGCCATCTCTGGTTGGCTATGTGCAGTTGATATACAGTAGATTCTGAGGGGTACGTAGGCTGGTTGTAGGCCAACATGTCCTGTTGATGGAACTGGTTGTGGAGTGCCAGGCTTTGAGAAAGCGTGGCGGGTGGTAGCGTGGCCGATGATTTTGCTCCAATCAAACCAGTGCTATTTGGTGTCAGTGTGGGTAGAGATTAAGGATTTGGGTTTGTGTCATTTAACTATTAGTGGTACATACCGTGTTTCCCCGAAAATGTTACATACCCTAAGCTTGATTTTTACACATGTGATTTAAATCCTAGCTTGATTTTTACACGTGTGCCCAATATAAGCCCTATCCCTCAAAATAAGCCCTAATTAAGATCCCGCAAACTCCAGGGTGCACGGGTAAAAATTAAACTAGGGTGGGGATGGAGGTGGAGTTGCCCTACTACTTACCTTCAGACAGTTGCAGCCAGGCCTCACACACCCCGACACCTGCCTTGCCGGCCCATTTTTTCTGCAGCCGGCAAGGCTTTCCTGAAGGCCTCTGTAGCCGATAACGGAGCTCCAGATCGATCCAGAACTCTGTTATTGGCTGCAGAGGCCTTTAGGAAAGCCTTTCCGGCCTTGCTGGCTGCTGAAGAAGTTCCTGAAGGCCTCTGACAGCAAAAAGGCGGCTGGGGGTGACACACGTAAGGTTAGTCAGTGGATGACATTCCCCCCAAAACAAGACCTGGTGCTTTTTTTTTTGGTGGCAAAAAAAATATGACAGGGTCTTATTTTGGGGGAAACATGGTATTAGGGCTTCACGCCAGAATTTCTGCAGCCTGTGCTACTCAAAGACGTCAATAGTTTGCAATTCAAGATCAGAATTATTTAGTATAATTCTTTTGATCAAAACTACAGTGGGAAAAAGGGATTGCTAATTTTCTTCCTAATTATCATCCCCAGAGGATTGGACTGTAACTTCTCATCAACTTGAGCAAGAAGTCCAATCCACAGGTAAAGCAAAGGTAATAGATGAAGGCAAGCAATTGCCCTATAACTCAATCCTCTGGCAGGGAAGGATGTTTTCACAAGGTATAATCTGACCGAAGAGTACTTGTGGCTCCAATTACTCCACAATTATGCATCTATAGGCAGGCCAACGAGGCTGTAATTATCCAGAACAATTTCAAACAAGATAACCAACAGGGAAAATTCATCTGGGAGAAACAATAATCAGGAAAAAGTCTCCAACCTTGCTGGAACCATGGAAGGGCGACCTGGGACATCTCATGAGAGAAGCTTAACATCTCCTCCCCAAAGCTAAACATTGTTCCTTCTGTGCTACACCCCCCCACCCCCCCGCAATCAAGTAATCACTCTCACCGCCCCTGTCTTGGTGTTGTCTGTATTGCAGTCTGGAATGATTTTTGACAGTTGTACGATCCAATTGTTGATCTTGTCCCGCCTCCTCCGTTCAACTTAGAGAGAGGGAGGGAGGGAGAGGGAGAGGGAGAGAGAGAGAGAGAGAGAGAGAGAGAGAGAGAGAGAGAGAGAACGAGAACAAAAATAAGACACTGATCAAACATGGCAACCTCACAATAACATGTGGAGGGATGGAGTGATTGACTTTGGAGGAAGAGAAACAGACACACTCACACAGAGCTATTACAGCTACTACAGCTAATTACAGCTACTACAGATCAGAAATTGAAGTTTTGGTCTAATCTGGGCAACCTGTGTTTCTTCAGATGTTGTTGAACTACAATTCCCAGTATTCATCTCCAATAGGTGGGATGTCTGGGGCCAAAAGCTACCAAAAATGGAGCCAGGGGGCAGGTGCATGTGGCCCCTGAGCTCTATTTTCACTGGCAGAGGCACCATGGGCCGGTCCTTCACTGTTTCTAGGGTGGCCACGCAGACCAGATCTAAGCACCCGGTGGGCTGGATTCAGCCCGCGGTCCTTGAGTTTCACACCCATCAGCCTATTGACCCCAGAATCTGGGTCCTCATTTTACCAACCTTGGAAGGATGGAAGGCTGAGTCAACCTTGAGCCAGACAGGATTGAACTCCTGGCAGTGGGCAGTTAGCCTCACTGGTGGGCTGATACCGGTTCAGACTGGTTCTAGTGAACTGGTAGTTCTGGTGAGCAGTTGGCCCCACCCACTCGCCCCTCTCCTTTCCTCTCCTATATTTCCTTGTGTTTTTTTTTAGCTCAGCTGATTCGCGGGGCCGAGCAGATTGCCGTGCCTCAGCTGTTTTACTCACCAGCGCTGACATAAAGGTAAGTTTTGTAAGCTTAAAATGGGCAGTTTCTGAACACTGCGCGCGCGAGCAAACCATGCATTAGGCGAACCGGCGTTTAAACCCGTTGCAGCCCATCACTGGTTAGCCTGTAGTACTGCATTCTGCACCATCATGGCGCTTTCCAAGAATTGGAAAAAAAGGGAAAGAAATTGGTCTTTCTCAATCATGTTTCAAAGCAATGCAGTCCTTCCTCATCTGATTAGGGCACAAATTTGGAGATTGGAGAGAACTGTTAAGAGCGTTTGCAGTGTGACTACTATTATGAGACAACCCAGGAGCAAAACACAGTACATAGAGACTTAGACAATCAACAGTGGTTTATATACAATAATTGTATACAGACATATACTTGGTATATGCAAAATACCTTACAAGCAATCTTTCTTCTTCTTAACTCTATACGGAGAACTCAGCAATGAATACCGGACAGAAGGAGAGAGGACAAGCCCTCTAATGGCTGCCTTTAGATAAGCACCTCTTAAAGGGGTAGAACCCATCCCCCAGTCTTAAAGGGAAGTACCCATGCTATGCTGATTCATTCTTATTGCATCATCCTATATTGCATCAGCTTCACTGCTGGTCAGCTCTTAAATCCCAAGACCTTAACAAGAGCTGAGCCAGCTTGGCTGTTCTTCCCTACCTTCATTGTGCTGAGCTCTTCGCCTCTCATCTCGGGGTGTCCGCGTCCCGTCCATTTTCCTAGGATTTGAAGCGAAGGATTGGAATAAATCAGAAGCGCAGCAGCTTTCCGAAACCCCGTTCCCATCTCAGAACCTTTTCTATTATTTTAAAAGATGCAGTTAAAGATACCAAAAGTCAGCCCACTCCTTCAACACAGGCAGGCATGCCTAAGAATCGAGAAATCGGGGAAAGCTAACGCCCTCGTGGACTTTCTGAGTTGGAAGGAAAAGGAACATCAATCCAGTGCTGATTGCTAAACCAGAGTGTTTGTTTTTCTAAAACCCATCAGAAACGCAACAATTAGAGTGGACCCTTTCTCCATAAGGTTGCAATGCTCAACAGTTTTGGAAAATGAATCTCTGGGGAGATCTGGCCTGTTGCTGCTTTCTGCAGTGCGAAGACTCTAATCTTGATCCTTTCTTTATACCTCCTTCCAGCCTCACTGGAGATTCCACCACACACTGTTCCTCAACATTGGTCTGATCTATCCTTCCTTAGCTACATTCCTTTATATCCTGGCATATCAACTCGCCTGTTTTCTCTCCTCCCCGACTCCAGAATTACCTGCTTGTGGCCCCACCTGTTCTGCCCTCTTCCAGCTCGCCTCCCTCCCTTCCTCCCCACAACCACACTGTGGAATATCTAGAATTTCCCTGACTGAAGACCCTGATTGAAACTTCAAGTTTGCGCCCGAAGCAGTACGTACGGGGAATAGGGGTGTGTGCGGGGAGCTATGGTACGTTGTGTTCCGGTCTGCAAGACGTCTTGGGGGGTCATCATCACGTAGAACTGACCTGAAGGAGCAACGTGGAGAAGGTATTAACACCACCAGATAAATGACTAAACATTTTTTTAAAAAAGGGGGCGGGGTGAGAAAGGACGCCTGCAAAAAAATGTTACCAGTGCCAAATGCTTGCATGAAAAGACTTAGCTGTTGCTTTTTGTCCATCTGCTCCCTCCCTCCATTCCCAATTTTCCTCCTTCTCAACAATAAATCTGAGGTTTGGCTGCTGAGAATGGACGGTCCTCACTGGGCTGTGCCTTTCTTTCTTTTATTCCGCCCCCTCCCCTCCCCAAATTAAAAATTAAAGGCAGTTTCAAGGAATGGACAGGCTTCTACCCTGTGAGTGGCAATACTAAACACATAGATTTCCACAGGCTATTTTTATAAGTATATATATATAAATTATGAAGCCATTTCTTGCAGTCAGAATCTTCCTCACTTATTTCCCAACATAAGGAGCTAAAATGAACCTGGGCAGTTTACAATTTATTGACTTGTTGGACGGACCCACAATCTTAACATGTGGTGTCCATTAGATCAAGTCAGATGCTTTATTTGTCTGGGTAAAGTCCGTCATGTAGAATATAGAATAACAGAGTTGGGAAGGGACCTTGGAGGTCTTCTAGTCCAACCCCCTGCTTAGAGAGGAAACCCTACACCACTTCAGACAAATAGTTGTCTGATCTCTTTTTAAAAACTTCCAGTGATGGAGCATTCACAACTGTTGGAGACAAGTTGTTCCACTGATTAATTGTTCTAAATGTCAGGAAATTTCTCCTTAGTTCTAAGTTGCTTCTCTCCTTGATTAATTTCCACCCATGGCTTCTTGTCTTGCTCTCAGGTGCTTTGGAGAATAGCTTGACTCCCTCTTCTTTGGGGCAGCCCCTGAGATATTGGAAGACTGCTATCATGTCTCCCCTAATCCTTCTTTTCATTAAACTAGACATGGCCAGTTCCTGCAACCGTTCTTCATATGTTTGAGCCTCCAGTCCCCTAATCTTCTTTGTTGCTCTTCTCTGCACTCTTTCTAGAGTCTCAACATCTTTTTTACATTGTGGTGACCAAAACTGAATGCCATATTCCAAGTGTGGCCTTACCAGGACATTATAAAGTGGTATTAACTCTTCACGTGATCTTGATTCTATCCCTCTGTTTATGCAGCCTAGGACTGTGTTGGCTTTTTTGGCAGCTGCAGCACAGTGCTGGCTCATATTTAAGGGATTGTCCACTAGGAAACAGAGCAACTGTTTTGTTCATCGGAGTTCTAACCTGTGGCACTGTGATCTGTCCTGCGATCAACACAGTTTTGACTCTTTTTACCTACAATATTTTTACGTACAATACAAGGGGACGCTGTGGCTCAGTGGCCAAGACGCTGACCTTGTCGATCAGAAAGGTCAGCAGTTTGATGGTTCGAATCCCTAACGCTGTATAACGGAGTAAGCTCCTTTTACTTGTCCCAGCTTCTACCAACCCAGCAGTTCGAAAGCACGTAAAAAATGCAAGTAGAAAAATAGGGACCACTTTGGTGGGAAGGTAATCAGCCTTCCGTGCGCCTTTGGCATTTAGTCATGCTGGCCACATGGCCATGGAGACATTTACATGGCCATGGAGACAGCGCTGGCACTTCAGCTTTGTAATGGAGATGAACAACACCCTGTAGAGCCAGAAATGACTAGCACGTATGTGCGAGGGGAACCTTTACCTTTTGTACAATATAACTAGGGACACCTAGCTAGAAGCATTGAACTAGTCTGGGCTAGTCTGGACTTCATGGGTCAATGATTGGGAGTGGTAGGGATGGTAGTTTAAGAGATGTGGATGCCATCAGAGCCACCTCAAACAGCTTTCCAAGGTCCCTGATTTCCTACCTCCAGCTTGTGTCAGCGACTGATCAGTTGTCTGTACGGAAACTGCTGTGGCATCCCCCACCGTGGAAGCAGGGAAGTATGCAAAACGGGCTTCACCACTGACGGCATCAGTGGCTGGACTTCCACCGTTGCTGAAAGGGTTCTGAATCACAGCCTGGAAACAGAAGGAGATGCATGTGTGGGTCTGTGACAGCAAACCACCCAAAGCAAGATCAATCATGGTTAAAGAGCAAGGGAAGACCTTGAATCTGCTACTGCACTGGAAGACTGGCCCGGAAAATAAAACCCTGGCTTTTATTCGTAACTGGCTACGGGTGATGCGAGTGGCAGGCAGGCCGACAGCTGGGCTAAACAGAAACTCAGAAACTGGGCTAAACTTAGGCAAACTCAATTAAATCAAGACTTCGTGCAGACTACGAAATCAATGCATGGTCCAGGAATGGATTTACACAGAAACAGAGGAAAGAGGAATATGAGGAGTGAAGATCTGATTAACTGAAGGAATGCACTGCCCTCTTGTGTTTAAGAATGGGTAACAGATTAAAAAGAGTCAGTTTGGTGCGGTGATTAAGGTACCAGGCTAGAAAATGGGAGACGGTGAGTTCTAGAATAGAATAAAATAGAATTCTTTATTGGCCAAGTATGATTGGACACACAAGGAATTTGTCTTGGTGAAAATGCTCTCAATGTTCATAAAAGAAAAGAGTCAAGAGTCAAGAATCATCAGGTACAACACTTATTAATAGTCATAGGGTACAATAAGCAATCAAATCATACTAGGAAACAGTCAATATAAATCGTAAAGATACAAGCCACAAAGTTACAGCAGTCACAAGTGGGAGTGGATGGGTGATAAGGAGTGATGAGAAGATTAATAGTAATAGCAGTGAAGACTTTGTCAATAGTTGGACAGTGTTGAGGGAATTATTGGTTTAGCAAAGTGATGGCGTTTGGGAAAAACTATCCATGTGTCTAGTAGTTGTTCTGGTGTCCAGTGCTCTATGTGTCGTTTTGAGGGTAGGAGTTGAAACAGTTTATGTCCAGGATGTGAGGGGTCTGTAAATATTGTCACAGCCCTCTTTTGGACTCATGCAAGTCCTCGATTGAAGGCAGGTTGGTAGTCTAGGCCCACCTTAGGCACAAAGCCGTCTGGCTGATTTTGTGCCAGTCACCTTCTCTAGGCCGGAGGAAGCAGGCAAACCACTTCTGAAAAATATTGCCAAGCAATGTGCACGCCTATCATCTGCCCGCAAAGGAGAACCGCTGGAACCACATAACAGACAAAAGCCATTGAAAACAAAGAAAGCAAAGCGCTCTGGGACTTTAGAATTCAACAGAATTCAGCACCTGCCACCTCAATACCCCAGTTAATTACTCGATCAGAAGAGAAAGAACTGGAGGAAAAAAAAATGTCACAAAATGCAAAGGCCTGCAAATAGAAGTAGAACAACTCTGGCAAAAGAATGCAAAGAGTACCAAAAGCGATAGGGGCCTTGAGTGTGTAATACCAAAACACCTGGAACACCATTTGAACACCACTGGCATTGGGAAAAAAAAATCACTATTGGTCACTTGCAAAAGGCAGCTTTGTTCAGAAGAGCTTCCATCCTCTGACGCATCAAACAAACATCATCTGTTTTTTCTTGACTGTAAAGTTTCTGGTGATTCTTGTCTATCAGTTGGTGTATCATTTTCTTCTCTTTCTCTTTTTTTCAACTTGTACGTTAACCATCTATCTGGCTTATTTACGTGTTCAAAAAAGTTTTGTTTTGCCATTTTAAATGTTTGTGCCATTTCATCTTGCACGATGAGATTCAGTTTATGTTTTATTAGATCAATTTTCTCTTTAATCTTTTTTTTTTTTTTTTTTGCGGCTCATTCTGCAATTCTATCTCCAACTTTTTAAGCTCTTTTTTTTTTGCTGCTGTTTAATTTTCTTACTTTTCCTTGCTATATATGTGATCGGTAACCCTTGAATGTGCGCTTTTGCCGTACCCCAGATATTTTTGCAGTGATGTTTCTTCTTTTCTATTTTCCTTAAAGAAAAATTTCCATTTCTTTTTCCATCATTTGTGTGAAATCCTTGTCTTTTAAAATAGTTTGATTCACTGTCCATCTCGGTTTCTTCTTTTGTTCCTTCCATGTAATTTTTATGGGGTTGTGGGTCTGCCCATATGTTCATTTCTATGTCTACCTCTTGGACATCTCTTGAAAGGACGTGGATAAAAACAGCAACTCCAGTCTAAGCATCTGGTTGATTGTGCGACCAATGGTAACAAATAATATTAATACTGGGGTTAGCCAAAACCATTTCTCACCTGAGCAACAGCTTGCTGGCCACTGGTGAAAGCTGCGGTCGAGACCACGCTAACGGCCCCCGTTGCATCCGTTTGTCCATCCAGCTGACTGTCCGTCACCTGAACTACTCTGTATGTCACCTGGGGAGAAACAGCACAGCCATACCATTCTTCTGGCTGAAGTGGGATTTATTAAGGATGGGGAGAAACGAGGTGATGTTCAGCCCTCTTGAAGAACTCAAAACAATCAAACCCCGCTATGACATGATTTCCGCAACAAAAAACGTTTCTTTCTTTTTTTTGGAGTGCAATGAAATGAATCAGAAATGGGAGTGGATTTCCCCTAATTTAGGCGTTTGCCTGCTATATTCCACCCTCTTCAGAGATGGTATTCAGCAGGTTCTGACAGGTTCTGCAGAACCGGTAGCAGAAATTTTGAGTAGATCGGAGAACCGGCAAATATCGTCTCTGATTGGCCCTGCCCCATCTATTCTCCGCCTCCTGAGTCCCAGCTGATTGGCTGGGACTTCTTTGGTTGCCCTGCACAGGAGAACGGAGCTGGAAAGCAGGTTAGTGGAATGGGGAGGGAATGGGATTTTGCAGTATCCTTCCCCTATCATGCCCACCAAGCCACACCCCACAGAATCGGTAGTAAAAATTTTTTGAATCCCTCCACTGTAATTGCAAGAGAGGCCAGTCTTTAATTGGTGGACCTCCATCCAAAGTCCAAAATCCAACCTTCCCAATATGGACATTACCTGTCCTCCATTGTTCTCTGTTCGAAACTGATACTGGATATTATGGTCTGCAAAGGCTGCTTGCTGGACGCTGGCAATGGCCACTGCTGTCTGTTCGTCTGCATTTGTGCCGTCCCCTGACGGAGAAAGGAAAGAGATTTCAATTGACGGGTTTTATGATCAATAGCCCCAAAAGCTTAACAATATTTAGTGAATTCTAGAGGCCTGATTAGACAGGGAACCAGATTTGAAAGGTGTAGATTTGTGTCAGGGACTTGCAGAAGAGTGACGGGGGGGAGCGGAAGCTGTTCTTGAGAGTGGAACTCTCACTATCAGCCTATTTAAAATACTGTGTTTCCTTGAAAATAAGACCCTGTCTTATATTTTTTTGGCTACCAAAAAAAGCACCAGGTCTTATTTTGGGGGGATATCATCCACTGACTAACCTCACTTGTGTGCGTTGCCCCCAGGCCTCCTTTTTGCTGTCAGGGGCCTTCAGGAATTTCTTCTTCTGAGGCTGGCAAGGCTTTTCTGAAGGCCTCTGCAGCTGATAACAGAGCTCTGGATTGATCCTTCAGGAAAGCCTTGCCGGCTCTGCCGGCTGCAGAAGAAATGGGCCGGCAAGGCAGGTGTCGGGGTGTGTGAGGCCTGGCTACAACTGTCCAAAGGTAATTAGTAGGGCAGCTCCACCCCTCCCATTCCCACCCTAGCTTAATTTTTACCCGTATTTTAATTAGGATCTTAATTAGGGCTTATTTGGGGGAGTAGGGCTTATATTGGGCACATGCGTAAAAATCAAGCTAGGACTTACTTTCAGGGTAGGTCATATTTTCGGGGAAATGGGGCGGGGGTATCAGCCGTAGCAAGATTGAATATTCTCAAAATTTACACTAGACTGATCCGGATTGCTATTTAATGTACTTTGTTTTCTTCTGTCGGGGATATACAGCTGGGACAGCCAATGGGGCATTTGGAAACAGAAGAAGGTGTACAAGTAGTCCTTGATTTATAATCATTCATTTAGTGGATGTTTGAAGTTACAACCACACACTGAAAAAAAAAGTGACTTAGGACCATTTTATACGTTTACAGCCTTTGCAACGTCCCCATGGTCACACGATCAAAATTCAGGCACTTGGCAACTCATATTTATGACGCTTGGGCTCACATAAGTCACTTTTTGCAAACCTTCTTGCAAGCCAAGTCAATGGGAAAGGCAGATTCACTTAACAACGGGATTACTACCTAAAGCACCTCAGTGATTCACTTAACCACTGCAGCAAGGGAGGTCATACAACAGAGCAAGATTTCACTTAACCGTCTCGCTGAGCAACATAAATGTATGATTCAATCGTGGTCTTAAGTCAAGGATTAACTTGGCGTTGCTGACTTTGGAACTCCAGAGAGCTGAGCGTGTGACAAAACACTGTGCAAACATGGACTGCATACCTACCTTTCAAACTGATCTTAGTTGTGTGGTTGTGAGACCCGGGGAAACAGAAAGAGAATTCCTAGTGTTCTGACCTAGGCTTCACAACACCACGAAACAGACTCCTTGTCCCAACAAAACTCCTTTTTATTTGGCTAATATGAATTCCTATCGTTCACATTCAGCAAAGTCCCAGCAAACAGTCTTTCAAGGCTGAATTGCAACCACAGACCTTATCAGGCTTGGAAGAGTTGCCAGGCCGATAGCTTCCAAGCGCAAGGCTGTACAAGGAAATACTTGGCAAGGAGTCTCTGGGAGTCACAAACTCAAGATTAAACAAATCTTCACAATCATTAAATGAATTGTCTCCTGCAAACCCCACTCCCCTTTCGCTCCTTTTTATTCCCTATGGGAAGGGCCATTCACCATCCACCTGTGCCTTTAATCCCAAGTCAACCCTTTTTCCTTAACTGTTCCCTTCTCCTGGCAGCTCTGTGCATGCGTACTGGGAACAGGCTCCAGCTGTTCTTCTGCCTCACCGATCTCCAATTCCGAAGGCAGTTGATAACTGTCAGGAGGCCCTGGCCCCATCTCTGCCTCCAATGCAGAGCCTTCCCCAGACTCCAGGACTGGCCCATGTTCCTTCCCAACCTCCTCACTGTCCGAGTCTGCCGCCAGCTCCACGGGTTGCTGGCGGGCCACAACACCTAGCACAAGTTGTGTTGGTTGCCATGGGAGAGCAGTCAACACAACTTGTACGCCTAACAGGGAACAGACTCCGGAGCTGTGCAAAGGCTGGTGGGCTACAACTCCCACTGGCCACACCGGTTGGGGCTGATAGGAGCTGTCGTCTGGTTACATCTGCAGGACTCTGGATTTCTTTGAGACAAGGGATACTCTTCCTTGGATAGTTCTCCTCTCTCTCCAATTAGCATTCAACAGAGAATGTTGTATTCTTGGTGGTACAGTGGTTAGAGTGCAGTACTGCAGGCCACTTCTGCTGACTACCAGCTGCCTGCGATTTGGCAGTTCAAATTCCATCAGGCTCAAGGTTGACTCAGCCTTCCTTCCATCCTTCCGAGATGGGTAAAATGAGGACCCAGATTGTTGGGGACAAGATGCTGACTCTTAAACTGCTTAGAGAGGGCTGGCTGTAAAGCACTATAAAGTGGTATATAAGTCTAAGTGCTATTGCTATTGTATCCTGCATGTGACAGGCCACAAAAACCTATGCATGTTGGCTAGATGTTGGCTGCAAAATCATCTGCAGACTAGATCCAGAAAGGAGGTGAGACAGCTTTGCTCCCTTTCTTTAAAACAGTTTATTAATATATTTTTCTTTAACATACATAAGTGCTTTATGAACAGCGTATTGTCTGGGACTATTTGCTTACATAATCATATATAATATAATAATATATTCAACATAAGACATACATAATAGTATTTTTCCAATTTCTAATTTCTTCTGTTGTCCCACCATTGATAAAATAAGTCCCATGTATGAAAACATTCTGTATCTTCTTTATCTTTTATCTTAAACGTCAACCTATCCATTTCTGCACAATCTAGTTTTTTTAAAATTACATCTTCTTCTACGGGAGGGTTCCTCATTTTTCCAGTGTTATGCATATACAATTCTTGCTGCTGTCAAGACATGTAATATTAAATATATATGCTCCCATTTTTATACCCCCGGCTGGGGATTTCTGGACCAGCCCAGAAATATTCCTTACCTTCTCGTAGCTCAACTCCATCTTCACTTTCTTGATCTTTCTCGTGGCTGAAATGCAAAAGAAAGAAAAAAAAGAATTCAGCTGTATTTCCTTCCTGCTAGATATGGGGAAGGGAGGAGGGGAACTCAACAATTAAGCATAGAGGTTTTTTTTTTTTTTAACCCTCAGTAGGACCAAAATGAGCCAGATGAAAAGTTTAGGAGCATATAGAATCTCTCCCTCCCACACACACCGCAAATGGCTGCCTCCTTTTTAAGGAGTTTTGCAATCAGTTGCAAAAGTAAAAGCAACTCAGAAGCTGCAAAATAGCTTTTTGTTTGCTGTCCTGTTTTAGAGGAATGAAAGCATAGAGCACTTTAAATTTTAGCCTCCAGCTCTGGGGTTCATTCACTCAGAAAGATTTCAGAGGCCAAAGATGGAGTACTTGGCACATAAAATAGACCTGGATTGGGCCAGGATCACAATTTATGATAAATAAGTTTCTGGTCTCATGTTCCCCAAATGAAACGGCGGAAATCCAATGGCCAACGACTAGTTGAGAAGTTCAAAACAGGAGGAGTTCAAAAGATGCTCTGTTGGGAGTTGGGGTTTCAGCGCTTGGGACCCACAAAACCAGAATGCACCCACCCACCCCAACATGCTCCACTGCAGACAATAAAACGTGGCGTCAAACAACTGAAATGATAGTTACATAATTGTCAGTGCTTTTTTCAAAAGGCAAACTGGACTTTTATTTCCTGAAGACATTTCACTACTCATTTAAGAAGCTTCTTCTTACTGAAGGGTGGGGAGGAATGGAAGGATTTATATATTCCTTGCAGTCACCTGGTTCTTAGCACTCTCTGAGGGCCAATAAGACCACTTGGTATTGTGGTTCACCGGCAGGTGTGGATGGCTGAGGTCTCGGAGAGCGAGGACTCAGATGAGGGGCCTGTGTGCGATGCAGGGATGGGGCCAGGACCATCAGGGAGTGGAGTGCTGCCTTCGGAGATTGTGGAGGCTGGCAGCAGTGATGAAGAGGCCCCTGGGGAGCCTGTGCCCAGTGCACGCAGGGCTGCTCGTAGGAAAGAGCAGCTGCAGCAGCACGGGCGACTTGGGAGAAAGGCTGCAAGTAATGGCCCCTCCCTTAAGAGATAAAAGCCAGCTGAGAAACCAGAGTTCTTTGCAGGAAGCAAATAACTTTTTGCACTCAAGCCTTGTGGACGTTCGGACTCTCTTAGTTGGTGTTTGGAGACGCTTTGTGTTTGGAATATTTCTTGGCAACTTAATCTAGTGTTCTTGGCAGCCTTGCACAACCTTGGCAAGGCTTGTTCTTATCAGAGACAATTAGTTTGAAACAGCCTTTTAACCGAGAAGGAACGGAATTTGTAAAGAATCATTAAAAGGTTTTGATGTTACCTCTGTTTGGTGTTTACTTCCTTGGAACAAGGTTTGGGTCAGAACACTTGGGGGGTTATCTGCACCCTCAGGGTCACCTGAATCAGAATGCAATTGGTTGTGGCATCTTCTTGGAACTGCTGAAAGGACTGTGTTGTAAAACAGGAGACCCCAAGATGCTTTTTCAAGAAGCAACTGGAGTTTCCGAGTTTTTTTCTTTGAAGACATTTCGCTTCTCACCCGAGAAGCTTCTTCAGCTCTGACTGGATGGTCCCCACCATCCAGTCAGAGCTGAAGAAGCTTCTTGGAAAAGAAGCAAAATGTCTTCAAAGAAAAAACAAAACCAGAAAGTCCAACTGCCTTTTGAAAAAGCACTTTTGGGTCAACCGTGACCTGGATGACAAAGAATCTCCATAGATGTTTACTTACAGAATTCAATTCATTCAGTGCAGAATTCAAATGACCCAAGCTGGGCATCGTAATTGTCCTTGGTGCTCTCTGAGCTCGGCTGTTGTCTTGCAGATACGATGGGACTGATGACGTTAACTAGTCGGGTAATGAAATGTCTGCACCCAAACAACCAAACTCAACAGACCCCCAAGGACTTCGCGGTTCAACTTTATTATTATTATTTATTTATTTATTTTGTCAAACGATTATAAGATAACAGGTATAAGTATATACATAGTTATGAATACATGAAAATGGGTACATATAAGAAAAATAAAAGAAACAATAGGACAGGGACGGTAGGCACGTTGGTGCGCTTATGCACGCCCCCTACAGACCTCTTAGGAAAGGGGTGAGGTCAATAGTAGACAGTCTAAGGTTAAAGTTTTTGGGGTTTGGGGAAGAAACCACAGAGTCAGGTAGAGTATTCCAGACATTAACCACTCAGTTGCTGAAGTCCTATTTCCTGCAATCAAGTTTGGTGTGATTAACCTTGAGTTTGTATCTATTGTGTGCTCTTGTGTTGTTATGGTTGAAGCTGAAGTATTCATTGACTGGTAGGACATTGCAATATATGATTTTATATACTATACTTAGATCGGACGAAAGGCGGCATAGTTCTAGGTTTTCTAGGTCTAGAATTTCGAGTCTGGTGGCATAAGGTATTCTGCAATGAGTAGAGAACTCTTCTTGTGAAATATTTCTGGACTTTCTCAATTGTGTTAATATCAGATACGTAATGTGGGTTCCAGACTGATGAGCTGTATTCCAGTATTAGTCTAGCAAATGTTTTGTATGCTCTAGTTAGTAGTGTGATATTACCAGAGAAAAAGCTACGTAGGATTAGGTTAACAACTCTTAATGCCGTTTTGGCTATGTAGTTACAGTGTACTTTCAACTAGAGAGATTCTTCTCTATTAGACTGTAAATTCTTTCTTGCCTGGTACGTCTCCTACGGATTGAAGAGGTTTGTTTCATGCTATAAACTACGTTTGCTGGTTGTGTGCACACCCAAACGAAGTCTCACCTCTGCAGTGGGCCACAGTTGTAGATTTCAACTTCCTACCGAAATCCACGGATCTCAATATTTCAATACTGAAAACAGGAAATGCATGGATGAATATCAACCCCCCCACCCCCCAAGTTCAACTTTCGCTTTCCACAGACTGGAAGGAGAAAACAGCCTTACAGTCCTAGAAAGCAGCTATCTTAATCCTTCACTCTTGGCAGTTGTTGCAAAACAGGCTGAAAGCACAAGGCAGAGCACCAAAGGTGTCCAAAGGATGACAGTTACTGTACACATTTGTGGATAAGCCCATCCGGATAAGCCAACCCTCGATTTTTTTTTTTTAACCAACTTACCATGAAAAATATGCCGCTCATGGATAAGCCAACCCTCATTTTTCACGCGTATTTTGGTTCAAAACTGGAGGGTCAGCTTATCTAAGGCAGAGGTCGCCAATCTTTTGGACCTCAGGGACCACCAAACTCATAATTTTAAATCCCATGGACCAGAGACCCCCGAAATTCTGCAGGAAAATTCCCCACCCTGTTTTCCTACTGATTGGTCGTTCTTTATTTGGGATCGCAGGATACCGCCTCCAATTCTGTTCTCAGGGGGAGAAAGAGAGAGAGAGACTTTTGGCTTCATGCAAGGAAAGCAGCAGAAGTCTTTCTTTCTCTCCCCTAAATTCCGCCAGAAATGAGTCTCTGTGAGGTTTGTCGTGCCGGCGCAGCCTCTTGGAGCAGGATGCCTTGCAGGGTCCCAAAGACTCGTTTCTGGTAGAGTTTGGGGGAGAGAAAGAAAGACTTTTGCTGCTTTCCTTGTGTGCAGCCAAAACCAGAAGAAGAAAGAAGCGGAAAGAAGTAGCCCAGTGGCAGGCGAGGCGCATGGGGCAAGTCCCCACCTCTGCCCTTTCTCCCCTCCCCTCACTACCTCGTGTTGTTCTCAATGCAAGCGATGCAAGCCTTGTGTTCCCACGGGCCATGTGGGCAGCATCGTCTTGTGTTCCTGCGCAGCCTGGATTAATTGCTTTGGGGGTGTTTTGGGAGTGACATTTCTCTGTGGACCATCAAAATCTTTGCGCGGACCACCAGTGTTCCCCAGTCCACTAGTTGGCGACCACTGATCTGAGGGACATACAAGCACCTTTATGAAGTGTTATTATATACACTTGCAGATAAGCCCATTCGTGGAGGAGCCAAACCAAATTTTGGGGGGTGTATTTTGGCATCTAAAATTCTCAGCTTATTTCCAAATATATATGGTATGCAAGAACCAATTAAGCGGGCTTAGAAGAATCCTGGGGGTCATATTCTCTAAGAGGGCAACCTGTTAGGGATGGATGGACTATGGGTTTATTTATTTTTTTACTTCTACTTCCCTTCCTGCTAAATGCTCATCTTTCCTTCTTGCATAATTTGAGCCAAAGCCCATAGATAACCTGCTCCCAAAAAGGATAATTATTTATTTATCTATTTAATAAATTTATGCAGTCGCCTATCTCACAATGGCAACTTTGGGTCATCTACATAGGATTTAAAAAAAACAAAAACAGATTTAGGCTATTTGAGGGACGGTGCATCTCAAATTGTTTCTGCTCATCCTACCAGAATTAGATTAGAGGCAATGCCCATCTTGCTAGAACCAACAGTAAGGGTGCCTTTTCTGTTGCAGGGCATGTCCTATGAAACGTAATTGCTCCAGAGATCTGAATGGCCCCAACTATGTTAGTCTTGCATAAGGGTTTTTAAAGAGCTGGCTTTTCCCTAGACTTTTTTGAGTTTATAGAGGCAGAACAAGCTCTAATGGCTAATTGGCTTCTTGTGCTTTTCTTCGTAAATGGAATTATTTTTGCAACCTCAGACCTTCATTATTTAGTTTAGTTTAGTTTACTGTCATTGCACCGCGTACAAAGAAATCAAACACCATCTTCAGTGCACATCATGACCATGAAAATAAACCCAAACACACATCCTTCACACTCCACACATGGAATTGAAAACCACCCGACTCTGCACTATATAGTAGAATTCAACAGAGCTACTGCCCTGGGATAGAAGCTGTTTTTCAGCCTATTTGTCCTTGTCTTTATTTGGATTGTTTGGTTGCTATCGTTGGTTGTAGTTCATTTCTATGAGATGGGGCAGATATGGGAGTCACTGGAGTGAAACCCCATTTAGAAACACAAAGAAAAAAAAAAGAAGCATCCATAAAGAAATACACGGAACCCTTGCTTTAACAAACAGTCAAAATTATGACGGGCTGAATGAGTGGTAGTTAGAATAGGTCCTTGAAGTTCTGCCCCCACAACCCCCAAGGGAGGTTGTCCCATGCTTGTTTTCCTAACAGTTTTGACTGCATTTGGAAATCCTGGTGATTATTTATTTGGAAATCTGTGTATCACTTGTTGCAGAACAATAGAAGCTACCCAAGGAATTTCCCTGCTTCAAGAATGGTTTAGAAACCCTGCTTTCATGGGACAAAAACAGTGACGCAAGTCTAAACATCTCTAATGTGTAAACACTTACATTTTTTTTTTTTGTGTGTGTGTGTGTGTGTGTGTGTGCGTGCGTGTACGTGTGTGGGATCTTTTCTAATTTTGGTTGCCCCTCCTAAGCATGCTTTCATGGCTTTAAGACCCCAAATTCACTGCAGAGAGAAAGGAGGCTCTGCAGTGATTAACAGATTAACACAGTTGGAAGGGACTTTGTAGGTCATCTAGTCTACCCCCTCCCCTGAGTGAGAGAGGGGGTACCCCCAAAACGTCAGATTTGGTGAGGTTCGTTCACCGTCATTCTTTCCCACCTAAATCTAATTTACTGAGATCTTCCTATTTCAATTCCAAATGGCCTTTTTAAAAACCCAGAGCCGGTTCAGGGCCCCATCCCAGAGATTAGAGTACCTGCTGAGTAGCAACTACTAATAATAGATAGCCTTTCCTGCTTCGTCCCTGTTCTACTTTTTGTCAAATCAGGACGGTTTGGGTTATTTTTGGTGGTGGTGGGGGAACGTCCCCCTCCCCAATATAGTACATCAATAGGGACAGAGAAATGAGCAGTGGCAGGAATCGCCTCGGGTTAAGTCCAACCAGGAACAAGAGAAATATGATAAATAATTAAAGGACAAGCGTAGGGGCAGAATGAATGAGAGTTGAATGGAGGGGAAAAGGAAAGTGATTGAAAAGAACCATCAAATTGGATGGGATTTGATTTGGGCAGTTAAACTAACTCAAGCTGTCTTGCCCAGTTTGACACAGGCCAAATCCAGAGCAACCCCAAAAGGCCTTGCTTGAAGATTTATTTATTTTTCCTTCTCAATCTGTACTGCTGCAACTTTACTGGGCCAATTAACATAACTGCAAAATTCCAGAAGGGTTCCCAGAGAAAGCATGCTGCACAAAATGTAACACTCTTTGAGCTTTGGGGTTTGCCTCCCAAGTTACTAGCCAGAAAAAAATAATTACTGGTCTCTTTGAGGGGTGGGCTATGAAAAGAAGATCAAACCACCCACTGACTCGCCTTCCTACTATTTCTAACCGCCACTAGTGATGAAGCGAGTCTATAAAATATCAAGGCTGAATTATTTAGCGTTTCAGCATACTCATTCCCCTCCAAGGAATTTTGAACAGCCTGCCCGATTCTGGCATAATCACTTTATTCTGCTTTGGCACAGCGTAGTGGCTGAAAAAGGGCAGCGGAGTGTAGTAGTTAAAGTACTGGACTAGGTGAAGAAGAGATCCAGGGTTCAGCCACGGTCTCAACCCAGCTAACCACCTAAGAGTTGCTATAGTTTTAATTAGTTTACTTCATTATCATTGCAACTTGTACAAGGAAAGTAAATGCCATCTTAAGTGTACATTGTAACTGTAAAAATAAAACACAAACACACATCCTTCACATTCTACACCAAGGGTCTTCAAAACTTGACAAGTATAAGACTTGTGGACGTCAACTCCCAGAATTCCTGAGCTAACATGACTGGAGGAGGAATTCTGGGAGTTGAAGTCCACAAGTCTTAAAGCTGTCAAGTTTGAAGAACTCTGTTCTACACAATTGAATTGAAAACCCTTGATGTCGCATTAATATTGTACTATACAGTAGAATTCAACAGTTACTGCCCTGGGATAGAAGCCGTTTTTCAGCCTATTTGTCCTTTTTATTATCCTGTACCGTCTGCCAGATGGTAATAGTTAAAAAAAAAAAAAAAAAAGGGTTCCCAGGATGAGATGGATCTTTGAGAATGTTTTGAACTTTCTTAAGGCAGCGGGAGCTATAAAGCTCTTCCAAAAAGGGGAGAGGGCAACCCATGATCCTCTGGGCAATGACGTTCACCCTCTGGAGCGCTGTCCTATCTGCCTCTGGGCAATTGCCAAATCATACAGAGGTGCAGTAAGATAAAATACTCTCTATGGTGCAGCGGTAGAAGGTCACCGGCAGTTTTTCATTCAGTTGTTTCCTGAGAAGCCTCAGGTAGTATAACCTGTTCTGGGCCCATTTAGTTTACTTTACGGCACCTCGTACAACAAAATCAAACACCATCTTCAGTGCACATCATGACCATGAAAATAAACACAAACACACATCCTTCACACTCCACACATTGAACCGAAAACCCCCAACACCGCACCAACACTGCACTATACAGTAGAATTCAAAAGAGCTACTGCCCTGGGATAGAAGCTGTTTTTCAGTCTATTGTGCTTATTCTGTGCCGTCTGCCAGGTGGTAATAGTTCAAAAAAGGGGTTCCCAGGAATCAGATGGATCTTTCGACCACTGCTGCAATGTGAGCACCCCAGGTCAGGTTCTCTTTTATGGTAACACCCAGAAACTTGATGGTGGTGGTGGGGACAGGGAGGGGGGGAGAAATAGATAAAAGCACCACACCGCTGCTTTGAGCTCCCGCGTGAAAAAAGCAGAATATAAATCTAAGAAGTATGACTGTTTGCTGGAAAGGTGAGCCACCTGGCCTG
The DNA here is from genome assembly GCF_049901735.1 of Notechis scutatus. Classification (NCBI taxonomy): domain Eukaryota; kingdom Metazoa; phylum Chordata; class Lepidosauria; order Squamata; family Elapidae; genus Notechis; species Notechis scutatus. The sequence goes on along the minus strand of NC_142016.1, from coordinate 19,871,852 downwards.
CTCCTTGCTTTGTCAGCACTGCTGTGAATTATTCTCTGTCCCAGATCTGGTGGAACGATCTAAACCAAAACTGGATTAAGTGTATTTATTGTGCAAGCCAGCCAGGTTACATTTACACGGCTACGATGCCACCCAGAGAAAAGTACCACTTCAAACTCTGCACTCGGCCCACATCACACCCCCTCCCTATTCAGTTTCACTCTGCTTTCCTCCCTCCCCCCCCCCCCCCCCCTCCTCACCCAGACTGCCTTCCTTTCTGCAACCACTTGCCCGGTATATGTCAGCTTCCTGACAAACAGCCCTGGCCGAAAGGGAGGAGCAGAACAGGGAGGGTTGTTGCTCTTTCAATTGGCCTAACAACCCCACCAGGCAGTCCAGACGGAGAAACCACTGATAGCCCCAAAGTGCTTTTTCCAAGGAGGCAACTGGACTTTTTTTTTTCCCCCTTCTTTTTAAGACATTTTGCTTCTCCTCCAAGAAGCTTCTTCAGCTCTGACAGGATAGTGGGGAATGGAAGGATTTATACTCCTTGCGGACAGCTGGTCATTTGCATCCTTTAAGGGGGGGAGGTCGTTGAGGCTACCTGGAGGTTTATCTGTGTCCCCTGGGTCACCTGAGTAATGCTCCTGGGTTCAAGAACCCTCTAAAACAGGGGTGTCAAACTCACAACCCAGATGCATCACGTGTGGCCCACCCCGTTTAGCGAAGGGGAGAAAAAGTCCCGATACATCACCTTGAGGCCGTGAGTTTGACACCCCTGCTCTAAAAGGATGCAAATGACCAGCTGTTTGCAAGGGATATAAATCCTTCCATTCCCCAATTATCCCATCAGAGTTGAAGAAGCTTCTTGGGTGAGAAGCAAAACCCTTTCAAAAAGAAAATGAAAAAAAAAAAAACAACAACCAAGAAAGTCCAGTTGCCTCCTGAAAAAAAAAAGCACCTTTGGGACAACCATGACCTGTGGATGACTGAGCACCTCCACAAGATAGCACAAGGTCAGCCAAAAAAAAAAAGGACCACGAATCCCTGCTCCAAGTCTACAACACGGGTGTTTTAAAGGCCTCTTGGAGATCAGGCTGTTGCCTCCCTTTCACCCAGAGGACTTCCTTTTTCCCTGTTTTGACAGCAGGGATCTGGATGTGGGGCTGTCCTTCCCTCCCCCCCCTCCCCCCCAATCCCTCCCTCCTTGACGGCAGCCAACCAATCTCTGCCGGGCTGCCCTTTTCCAGTGTGACAGCAAACAAACCGGACACCCCAAACGACGGCTGCTTTTCTTTTCTTTCTCCCCTCCCTCCCTCCTTCCTTCCTTCCTTTCCGGATCGCCCCAGACATTTCCCATCTCGGACCTACCGGGGGGGCGGGGGTGGGAGGAAGGAAACCTCACCCGCGTCCTCCCCCAGCCCTTTGGCCAATGCAGACCCCACCCCACCAGCCCTCCCAGTCAGCCACACTGGGGGAGAATGGGACTTGTAGTCCGTCCAAGCCCCCTCCCCTTTCCCTCCTGCTTGGAAAGCAAGAAGGGGTATAGGAAGAATCCCACCCGGGCGAGCATTACACTTGAGAACCCCCCACCCACCCCCGCAAGCCTTAGAAATCGCGGAAGGGATCCCGTTTTGTTCCCCCTATCTGCATTCTCACGACCCCCGGAGACACCCCCCACCCCACCCCACCTCCTTCGGAAGCGCCCCTCTTCTCTCCCCCTCCTCCCTCAGGGGCAGAAAGAGAGGACCGTCCGCCGTGTCCTCCATTTTGTTCTTCCTCCCCACTCCCCGGTCGCCGCCGCCGCCGCCTGCACCGCAGGAGCAGGGTGGATCGTCGCTGGCTCTCCCCCTCCCTCTGTAGTCTCTCTCTCTCTCCTCTCCCCCTCCCCTCTCCGTAGGCCTGGGAGGCCGGAAAGGAAAGGAACCCGGGCCCGGGGCAGCTTTTGGACGGGCTTCTTCTGCCCCCTTACCTGGAAGCAGCGGAGGCGGTGGCTGTATCCAGACCGGGTTCCAGCATGTCCATGGGAGGGGGTGGGAGAGAGGGAGGGAGGGGAGGGGAGGGAGGAAGGGGGGGCGCCCCGCTGGCCCCCCAAAGGGGACGCAGGCGGGGTGGGGAGGGAGGCAGCAGGAGAAGGAGGGGACGAGTTTTTAAATCTCACGCCGGATGGAGGTAGAGGGGACGCGGAGGAGACACGGGAGCCGAGGCGCTGATCACGGGGACAAACACTCGGGTCATGTGAGAAGGAAAGAGCGAGCGAGCGAGCGAGCAGCGAGAGCGGGTCTCTCCCTCCCTCCCTCCTTGCCTTTTCCCCAGCTGGGAGCCCGGGACACGTGAGGGGGGCGGTGGTGGAAAGCGTGGGAACCGGAGGAGGAGGAGGAGGAGGACGAAGAAGAAGAAGGAGCCGGGCTTCTGCCGAGGGAAGGTCCGCGCGGCCTGCTTTGGAACGTCGGCGGGCGGCGGGTGGAACGTTGCAGCCCTTACGGAGCGGGAGGGGGAGGGGAATAGAACGTTGCGACGATCCGGGGCGGGGGGAAAGGGGAGGGGAATGGAACGTTGCAGCTCCGCGGATGGAACGCGGCGGGGTTCGATCGAACGTTGCGGCAACAGCGGCGGCGGCGGGGGGAGGGAGTTGGGAAGCCTGGGTTTGGTTCGGTTTGGTTTTACATCGCGGGAAAGAAAGGAAAAGAGAGCGGAGGAAACGGGCTGGGCTGCCAAAAGGGAGGCGAAGCGAACGAGAGCCGAGGGAGGGAGGAGGAGGGGAGGAGGGGGGGAAGGGAAGGAGTAGCCGAGCGCGATCGGCTTGCGCTCGTTTTTCTCGCTTCCTCCTTTCCTTCCTTGTAGTCCTCCAGGGCGCATGCGCGCGTGGCTCAAGGGCATCGGCTTCTAAGAAGGGATAAGTCGGGGAGGTCGGGGAGAAGGTGGAGCTCACAGGAAGCGGGAGCCTCGTACGCCTTTATCTAACTGTCTGTTTATCTATCTGTCTGTATGTATGTATGTACCGTATGTATGTATGTATATGTATGTATGATATTCAGCCATACATACACACACACACTCATATACATACCGTATATGGGAAGGCCTTTTGGTGTTTAATTGTTCAGCCCGTGGAGACGAGATTTTGTATTTTTCAAGCATGCAATGCAACAACAGTACTTGGCCGAGCAACCTTGGAGTTGAAAGTTCGCCCCCTTGGGGATTGTAACGTTTGCACCAGGCCGTGTCAGGGGATGGCTGAACTTGGGCTCGGGGAAATTGGCCTGGGGCTGAGTTTGGGCGGGCCTCTACAAAACAAAACAAAAAAAACCAACCACAACGACCCGAAAGGAAATTTAATCAAATTAAGTCTTGCAGGTGGCACAAATGGGAAGGGAACAAAGCTCTCTGCCAGTTTCTTTGCAGGTCCTGCAAATTCAATGAGAAAAAAACTGAGCAGATTGTAGGTGAAAACAGAATTGTGTATTTTGTGTGTGTGTGTGTGAGAGAGAGAGAAAGAGACAGCGAACTAGAGAGGAGGAGAGGGAGAGAGAGAAGGAAGGAGGGAGAGGAGAGAGGGAAGGAAAGAGAAAGGAGAGGGGGAAGGAGAGAAAGGGAGAGACAGCAAAGGAGAGGGGGAAGGAGGAGGGGAGAGAGGGAGAGAAGGAAGGAGGGAGAGGGAAGGAGAAAGCAAAGGAAAGGCGGGAGAAAGGGAGAGGAGAGGGGAGACAGCAAAGGAGAAAGGGGGGAAGGAGAGGAGGGGAGAGAGGGAAGGAAGGAGGGAGAGAAGAGAGGAAGGAAAGAGCAAAGAAAAAGTGAAGGAGAGAGAAAGACAGCAAAGGAGAGAGAAGGAGGGAGAGGAGAGGGAGAATGAAGAAGGGAGATGAGAGAAGGAAGGAAAGAGAATATGAATGTGCACTATATAATTTTGGATGCTTGGAGGAAAAGGGTGGCACATGCCATTTTGTAAAGGAAGAAACTGGGCCATAACAGGCTTACTCTGCTAGGCCCCAGTCAAGTGAGTTCACACAATGTGCCAAACCCAATATATGGCTTAATGCGAGGTGGAACCAGACTTCTACAGCTCCTTAGACAAGCCAGGATGAAAGCAAGCCCTGGTGTGGTTTCATGTTTGAAATTTCAGCTCTTGTTCCTTTTTTTGCCTGCTGCTAGTGATAGTAGATAACACCCTCCAAAGTTTTTAAAATTCATACTAGCTGGTCCTTTGAACCTTCGTTAATCAACAACAAAACGCATGAGTGTTAAATTGGCCGTGACATAAACATTGCACTTTTCAGAAAGTTTATGCATACTGTACAAATAATATTAAATCTGAAATATTGACAGTATTGCATCAAAAAAAATTCACGGGTGGATTTTTTTTTAAAAAAGGAAACAAATCTCTGAATTAATCCATTGAGTTTAGTGGAGGGGTTTTCAGTGAGGTGGTTGTAAATGCTGAAAGTTCCCGTGCATTTCTTGCAAAGGGACTAGTATTAAAATCTCATGTCTGAAAAGATTTTTGCCTGCCATGGATATAATGGATTGGTACGATGACACCTGTTGTGATTATAGAATGGGTACAAAAAATTTGCAGAGGCAACTCATAAACATTGATCAATAATATGGAGAAGGGCAGGGAGTCAAAACTGGGGGATATAATTGATTATTGCACGAAACTGGTGGGTAAAAGGCTTTTGACCAGCAAACCAAGGAACAATTATTTAAAATGAAGAATTTAAGGCTGGGAAGTGGGCAGTTCATTCCATTCTGTGGAATACCAAGGCTGAATTCACATGTGTCTAAACCTGGCTAAACTGAGGTTTATTTTACAGGTGGTCCTGTTGTGGGAAATACCGCCTGCCCTAGGCTAGGTGCCTCAGACAGGCTGATTAACCTCATATCCACTCTCGGAGGCTTTCAGGAACTACTTTTGCAGCCGGCAAGGCTTATCCTGAAGGCCTCTGTGGCTGATAATGGAGCTCTGGATCGATCCAGAGTTTTGTTATCAGCTGCAGAGGCCTTCAGGAAAATGGGCCAGCAAGGCAGGCTACAACTGTCCAAAGGTAAGTGGTAGGGCAGCTCCACCTCCCCATCCCCACAATAGCTTAACTTTTACCCATTCACTCTGGAGTGGGCGGGATTTTAATTAGGGCTTATTTTGTGGGGTAGGGCTTCTATTGGGCACATGTGTAAAAATCAAGCTAGGACTTACCTTCAGGGTAGGTCGTATTTTCGGGAAAACTCAATTGTTGGAAATGCAACAATATGTATGTATGTGTGTGTGTATGTATGTGTGTATTTATTTATTTATTTTAGTTAAACAGGTTTAACGCCACGTATGTGTTGGGTATTGAGTCTGAGCCTTGAACTCTTAAATTGGTGTCTATGGAGATTCTCAGTCATCCAGGTCATGGTTGTCCCAAAGGTGCTTTCTTTTTCAAGAGGCAACTGAACTTTTCTTGTTTTTTCTTTGAAGACGCTTCCCTTCTCATCCAAGAAGCTTCTTCAGCTCTGACAGGATGGTGGGGAATGGAAGGATTTATACTCCTTGCAGACAGCTGGTCCTTTGCATTCTTTTAGTGGGTCGTTCAGGCCACCTGGAGGTTTATCTGTGTCCTCAGAGTCACCTGAGGAGGTGCAAATGGGTGTGGAGCCTTCTTGGAACTGTTGAAAGGACTGTGTTGTAGATTGGAGATAGATGATGTCATATCCCTCCCCCTCTGTTCAGGTTCACTCTCTTCTTTTTTTCCTTTTGAAGACATTTCACTTCTCATCCAAGAAGCTTCTTCAGCTCTGACTGGAGGGTGGAATGGACATCAGAACTGAAGAAAGCTTCTTGGATGAGAAGCAAAATGTCTTCAAAGAAAAACCAGAAAGTCCTTTAGGAAAGCCTTGCTGACTGCAGAAGAAATGGGCCGGCAAGGCAGGTGTCGGGGTGTGCAAGGCCTGGATACAACTATCCAAAGGTAAGTAGTAGGGCAGCTCCACCTCCCCATCCCCACCCTAGCTTAATTTTTACCTGTGCACCTTTGGGACAACAATGACCTGGAGGACTGAGAATCTCCATAGATAGACTGCTGCTTTTGTTATATATAATTATATAATTGTATTCTTACAATTTATATTGACTGTATCCTAGTATGATTTGATTGCATATTGTACCCTATGACTATCATTAAGTGTCATACCTTATGATTCTTGACGAATGTATCTTTTCTTTTATGTATACTGAGAGTATTTATACCAAGACAAATTCCTTGTGTGTCCAATCACACTTGGCCAATAAAGAATTCTTTCTTTCTTTCTTTCTTTCTTTCTTTCTTTCTTTCTTTCTTTCTTTCTTTCTTTCTTTCTTTCTTTCTTTCTTTCTTTCTTTCTTTCTTTCTTTCTTTCTTTCTTTCTCTATCTATCTATCTATCTATCTATCTATCTATCTATCTATCTATCCAGATAGTCCTCGACTTATGACTGTTTCCCATTTATGACCGTTGCAGCATCCCCGTGGTCATGTGATCAAAATTCAGATGCTTGGCAACCAGCTCATATTCACGGCATCTCCCTTTTGAGACCCTCTGACAAGCCAAGTCAGTGGGGAAGCCAAATTCGCTTTGCAACCAGGTTGCTAATTTAACAACTGCAGAGATGCCCTTAACCAAAGGCAAGTCGTAAAATGGGACACAACTTCCTTTAAGACATTTTTCACTTGGCAACATGAATTCCAGGCTCAATTGTGGTCATAAGTCAAGGACTACCTGTAGTTATAGAGAAACAAAAGAGTTTTAATGTGCTTCCTCCTCACCCCCTTCCTCTTTGTGAGAATTGAGGGTGTTGCTTGAGATGCTTTCTCAAGTTACATTTCTGCCCTGGACTCAAGTTTCATTTTATCTCCAGGTGGCTGGAGAATTCTGGGAGTTGAAGTCCACAAGTCTTAAAAGTTGCCAAGTTTGGGGATCCCTGATTTATCTGAATGTTGTCTCAGTAGGTTTTCCTGCCCACCAGAGCAGCCTGTTGGTGAACGAATGGGTAACCTTTTCCCACGGAAAGGCTACCCATTCATTTTGTGAATCTGCTCGCGACCTGCTAACAAAAACCACCCACGTAGCCTATAACTCAAAAAAATGCCCTGAAGTTGCAACCCTTGCATTCTATTTTACAATTAACAGGGAAAGGAAAATGCTCTAGAAAAGAGATCCTGAGCCACAGAATATTTAGGCAACGTATTCTAACAAAACAGGGAGGAAAAATGGTGAGACTGAGCAAGACTGCTGGATCACGTGTGAGCAAGAGGTAGATCATGATTTACTGGTAAATACTGTTGATCAACCAGAGTGTCCTCATTTACAACCCACGTGCAGAAAGAAACTCATCCTTCTAGATTAACTGCTGAGAAGAACAAAAATGTTTAGGGAGAAAGGTTAAAAAAAATATAGGCTGGCTGGGGAATTCTAGGAGTGAAGTCCACAAGTCTCAAAAGTTGCCAAATTTGAAGACCTTGATTTAGAAAGAGAAAGAGCTAGTGAAGGTGGCCCACTTTTCATCTTTTAATAACCCCATAATCCCTTGCGGTGTGGAGTCTGGGCAACTGAATGGACTCAGTGTTTACTGGCCGGGTGACCTTCCTGTTGCCAATGTGGAGGTTTTTTTTATCCCCAGCAGATATATTCTCAGTGTGCCCAGAGAGAGAAGAGAGAAAGATCTGCCTCTACCTAGGATCGAACTCACAGCCTCCTGATGGTGAGGCGAGAGCTCCACCTCTAGGCCGCTGCACCACACTGAAGATCGATCCACTTTGCCTGCCTTGCATTTCTCATCCCAAAAGCTCCACAGCATAGAAGGCAGTCTTTTTTTATTACTCCCAATGCTGGGATAGAGATTGCAAGATTAAGGTTTGTTCCCTTCGCTGAAACATTTGGTAGTGCAACGGCGGGGCTGATATTAAAACTCGTAAGCTTTTACCTTTCAAAACAAAACAAAACCACAGTTGAACTTGGTGCCCTCACAGTTATGGAGGATATTTCTCAAAAAAAAACAACAACCCCACAACTATCATTCTCTGTTGTACAAAATAATAATAATAAATCCACTTGTTAGTATGATATACTGAACGTTGGGATGCTAAAATTGTCCGTGTTGCGTAGGGTTCATAAACTGAAGGCTGATGGGCTGCATGGAAGCTGAATTGGGGAGACCAATGGGGGCAGTTTGAATGGCCGGGTGGCCTTTGTTGTCCTGCAGGAGGAAAGATGGCTCGGCAGGCGCGGCCATGCACGGCACGCTGGTGAACACCATGATATCTGGCCGCAACGGGGAGCTGGTTTCCTGTGGGGCCGGCAGCCCCGCGGCACCACTGAGGGAGGCTTTGCTGGCGTAGCTGAGCGCCAGCTGCTCCAGCCGCCTCTTCTTGAAGAAAGCCTGGGTGGTGGCGTGCAGTGGTTGGAGAAGACGAGGGATGGGTTGTCCCGGGTGTAAGAAGAAATCAAAGCCGGAGCAATCGGCGGGGTCGTAGGCCGACGGGCGGGGCCCTTCGTTCTCGCCCGGCCAGGTGAAAGGGAAAGGGAGGGTAAAATCTTCGGTGAGCACCCGGATGGCAAAGTCATCTTCTTTCCCAAATTCCTTGTAGGCCCTTTGGATGCTGTGGAAATGCTCTTCCCATTTTTTCATGTCTCCGTCATAGATGTCTGGGAAGGAACCCGGAAGTGTCTGAAAGAGCCTGGAGAGAGTGGGGCCTGCTGGAGAACCGGACAAGCTGTAGATGACTCCGGTTGGAGTGCCGGACGAAACTGTCTGGTTAAAGATGGGGGATGGCTGGAGGGAGGTCAGCGGTGGGGGAAGCAGGAAGTCCTGTGAGCTGCTTCCTAGTTCTCCTCTGGGCTTGGATCCGCTCCCTGTAGTGGGAAGGGCCTTGCCCTGTTGCAGGGAAACTAGGGGCCCTGAAATCCCTCCATCACCTAGGTGGAACGTAAGGGAAAGGCAGCAAAGTTAGAGCTACATTTCAGCAAACCCACTTATTAGAAGTTCTCCGAAGCTCTTCGAAGAAGACAGTAAATAGTCCCTCCCGAATATTTATCTCATGATACAATAAATGGCAGATGTTGGATTGTACGGTCTCCATCAATGAAACAAGAGCTTCTTGTTCAGCCTTTGCTAATGGGATTCAGAAGAGAAGAATTTGTTGGCGCTCACAAATGAGAACTAGCTTGGAAATATCCCTAAAATGTGTGGAGTTTTGGTTAGATATGAGCAGTTGCAAGACGACAAAAGGAAGAACCTGAAGACCTATCAAAATGAAGAAATCTTTAAAATCGTGTTAGCGCAGTTTTATCCCTTCCAAAGAAAATCTACCAAGAAGGAAAACCATTTAACAAGGATTTTCCAAAACAAATCCAGTTAATTATTCCTCCCACCTTGTTATTTTGATTCTTGCCTTTGACTTTTATTTTGGTTCCCGCCCCCCATTTTTTAAAAAATGTAGATTACTTTTCATGTCTCATTTCAATCTCTTTGATCAATTTTATTTAAAAAGCAACCCATATGTAGTAGGACGTAACCCCCCCTCCCAAAAAAAACCAGAGAGCTGAAGGGGATACGTCTAATGATTCAATAATACTGTAGGCAGGTGACATTTTCAGTTTACTGTATTTTGGGGGCAAGATTAGTTTTGTTTAGCTGCTTAGAGGTTTAGAAAATCTATTTTGCCTGTTCTTGGAGGAAGCCTTTCATTGAACGTGAATGGTTTTGCCATGAAAAGGTGGCACATTTTTGACATCTAAGTGTTGTTAAAAAAAAAAGGTACAAATTGCTCACTTCTTTAAATTTTGCTAGTAAATAAACAGCAGCAACCAAGGACCTCCAAGAAGATGAGAGAATATGGCTATGGTAATAAAACGATGGAGAAACAACAGAGTCTTAAGAAATTATGAAGATTTCTTGCTGGGAAATTTGGCATATATAAGTGGATGATACTAAAACAAATATCCGTGCTGTATATGATCATCAGTAAGAAGTCAAACTTAGTTTAGGTTTAGAGCCACACCCATCTGTTGTTACTTCTTGGGTGACCTTAGGATAAGGGACTGGCCAAATTGTAGGGTGGTTGTAGAGATAATATGAAAGAATTACCACGTAATCTGCCTTGAGCTCTTCAAACAGTTTGGGTATATAAGTGTTAAGAACGCTGTTACATGGTTTTCAAGCCAGTTCTTATAAGAATGGAATAGAGGTACTGATAGCAATAGCACTTAGACTTCTATACCCTTTACAGTTTTCTCTAAGTGGTTTACAGAGTCAGCCTATTGCCCCCAACAATTTTGGGTCCTCATTTTACCCACCTCAGAAGGATGGAAGGCTAAGTCAACCCTGAGCCTGGTGAGATTTGAACTGCCAAATTGCAGTCAACTAGCAGTCGGCAGAAGTAGCTTGCAGTACTGCACTCTGACTACTACGCCACCATGGCTCAATAGTTCCTAGTTAGCATCCAGTGGAGAAATCTTGACCCTGTTCTCTCATTGACACTGCCAAGAACTCTAGCTGCTGCACTCAATTGTGACTTGCAATTGGACATCAGATGGGCCATCTTGTAGGGGTGAGATTTGGCCAGTTGCTTAGGCCTACCCTATGCTTGCTATATGGTCTACTCTAAGGCCTGTTGAGTCTTCACCTGGAGGATGGGATGGGTTGTCCAAAGTCTCTGCCCCTAAAGAAGCCATGGTCACGCCTGGGAAGTTGGTCTGAAAGGGGTGGAGGGCCCATTGTTGACTGCCGTTTCCTAGGAAACTACAATGGCTTTCTGATGACATCACAGCTGATCAAAGGGGAAATGACAATGTGATGCAAATAATCAGAACTGAATGGGGCTCTGGATATTTTTCTGTTGAGGGGACATTTATTTGGAAAGGGGTCATGTCTTTACAATCTGTTAATCCTGGATATCAAAATCACATTGTCTCCAGTTTTATGCAATGCATGGAATCCTAAATCTCAACAAACCAGGTTTATACAACATGCTAAATTACAAAACATTTAACCAACCCAGGTTAGCACTAACAAAGCTGAGCTTGTTAGTATATTCGCTAGGGCTTTACTTGATTTGATTGGAAGTTCTGTGCTATTGGGCACCACAAAGAGCCGTTCAAACCCTCTGTCTAAGATGAAGCCATGATTCACGGTACCGGTTCATTAGCCATAGTCCAATGAATCGAGGTTCAACTCTTCTTTAGGGACTATGGTAAGCGAAGCACATGTTTTACCTCCTATGGATTGGATCCAGAGGTGGTATTCAGTAGGCTCTGACCAGTTCTGGAGAACCGGTAACGGAAATTTTGAGTAGTTCAGAGAACCGCCAAATACCACTTCTGACTGACCCCACCCCCATCTATTCTCTGCCTCTCGAGTCCCAGCCGATCAGCTGGGTCTTCTTTGGTTGCCCTGCACAGGAGAACAGAGCTGGAAAGCAGGTTACTGGGGTGGGGAGGGAATGAGGATTTTGCAGTAACTTTCCCCCAGAGGTGGGGAGGGAATGGGGATTTTGCAGTATATCCTTCCCCTGGAGTGGGGTGAAAATGTGGGTTTTACAGTATCCTTCCCCTGGAGTGGGAAGGGAATGGAGATTTTACAGTATTTTAGCCCTGCTACGCCCACCAAGCCATGCCCACAGAATCGGTAATAACATTTTTTGAATCCCACCACTGATTGGATCCATATGTTTTAAATGGTAATAAGATTTGAGACGGGAGCATCTACTGAGTGAGTTTGCTCCTACTTACAGAAGGTCTGCTCAATAACACATTAATTCCCAATGGAAGGACAAATAGATTGATGAACATTTCAGACATTGGAAGATATATAAATGACCCCATGCAAAAGGTGCCAAGCTCACAATGACAGTGGGTAAAAAAAACCTTTGGTTATAATATAGAACATGGGTCTTCAAACTTGGCAAGTTTAAGACTTGTGGACTTCAACTCCCAGAATTCCTGAGCTAACATGATTGGAGGAGGGATTCTGGGAGATGAAGTCCACAAGCCTTAAAGCTGTCAAGTTTGAAGACCCCAGAATAGAACTAGAGAAATGGCAAAACGTATGGGGAAGGAACTATCAATTGACAATGGCAACTTCTTATAAAGAAAATGTATATTAAATGTTTTATAGATGGCACTTACCACCTGCTAGGTTAGCTAAAATGTTCAAAAAATATATCTAGCAAATGTTGGAAATGTAACCAAAAAACAGGCACATATCATAGGTGGTGGACTTGTGTCAATGCAAAAAGAAGAATCTTTGGCAAAAACGCATAAGTGGTTAGAAAAGGTGATACGAAAACCTGTAGATTTTAAACCTGAATTGTTTTTATTAGGTATAGCATCAGAAAAATGCCAGAAACAAAGTATATATTTAATATTGCATCTCTTAGCAGCAGTGAGGATTATATTTGCACAATATTGGAAAAATGAAGAAACACGGCAAGAGGAGAGATAATCAGGAAGATACAGATTGTGTTGAAATGGACAGACACTGAAGATTAAACAGAAAAGACACAATATTATCAAACATGGACTTCATTTTACCAGTGGTTGGAAAAAAGAGGTGGAAATTAAGAATGTAATCTGAATTGTTAAGCAAATTAAATAACCCAGACAATACGATGTTTATTGGGCACTAACAAAATGTAAATAGAAGATCAATAAAATATTTATTTTGAAAAAGGTATCAGGCTTTGAACTACCACACTAGCAATGGACAATCCTGAATAGGATTCACACCTCATATAGTGAGACTTATTGTATAAATGGGGCATTGCATCCTCCCCTGTTTGACTGTCAGGTCCCATGTCAAACAAGATCACATTGTGACCAGCTGTAAGCTAAGGGCATATACTGGTCCAGCATCTTTTTTTAAAAAAATAAATGATGCTGCACTTCAATAGTTAGCCTAAACCAGAGGTCTTCGAACTTGACAGCTTTAAGGCTTGTAGACTTCAACTCCCAGAATTCCTCCTCCAGTCATGTTAGCTCAGGAATTCTGGGAGTTGAAGTCCACAAGTCGTAAACTTGCCAAGTTTGAAGACCCTTGGCCTAAACACTACATATTTTTTAAACATATTTTGACTACATATTTTTTAAACATATTTTGTTCTGTATTTTTTTTAAATTTAGGTGAAATGATATTATATATTGCAAGTGCATGTATGACATGCCATACACTTAATAAATAAATGTGAGTTTGGAGTCGTTGGGTAAATCTCAGGAGTTTTGGGGGAAGAAAAAGGTATTGAGTGTTGAAAATTATTCTCTTCATAACTCAGGAACCCCAATGGTGGTTTAGTAAAAGGGGTCATATGATCTGTCTTGCAATCTATTGCTTTTCACGCTAAGCTTTGGATAACAGATTGAGTTGGAAGGGACCTTGTAGGTCATCTAGTCCAACCCCCTGCCTAAGCGGGAGTCCCTACACCATTTCTGACAAATGGCAGTCCAATCTCTTATTGAAAGTTTCCAGTGATGAAGCTCCCACAACTTCCAAGGGCAACTTCTGTTCCATGGGTTGATTGTTCTCACTGTCAGAATAGTTTCTCCTTATTTCTAGGTTAAATCTCTCCATTATTCCTCGACTGGCCTTTGGGTGCTTTAGAAAATAGCTAAATAGGGTTGAGGGCGTGGCCAGCCAGAAGTTACTATTGGTTTGGCGACCCATGCCAAATCCTTGCTACCGGTTCTCTTGAACTGGTGCGTACTGGCTGAATACCACCACTGGGCTTCCCCCATTGACTTGACTTGTCAGCAGGTTGCAAAAGGGGATCACGTGACCCTGGGACATTGTGACCGTCATAAATGTGAGTTGCCAAGCATCCGGATATAATCACATGGCCATGGGGATGCTGCAATGGTTGTGAAAAATGGTCATAAGTCATGTTTTTTCAATGCCGTTGTAACTTTGAACGGTCACTAAATGAACTGTTGTAAGTTGAGGACTACCTGTACCACAATTTCGCCCAACTTGAGTGCTTTCCAGATGTGCCCATTTCCCAGAATTCTTCCACCAGCATGGCCATTGCAGAAGATTTTCCAAGTCTGCAAATCTGGAAGAAACTGTGGGGAAAGCTGAGCTAGAAATTAAAGGGGACAGCAAGTCTCAGCTATCTGATTTCTTTGACACCAATTTAAGGCTGTCAAAAGCTTCTAGTGTCTTAATTCTAGTGGTGGGGACCATGTTATAGATGTTTGGTTGAGTGTTTTTGCAGTTTTTTTTGCTTTAATCACTAGGTGGCAGCAAAACACAACAGTTTGTCTTTTTCCAAAATTCAAAGTGAACTGTTCATGGATTATTGATAATACTTTGCAAGTGAGGTTTGTTGATTCTTGTTGTTTTCTTTCTATATAGGAGCCAAAGAGATGAATCCTTCAGCTAATAATTGCAAATAAAATATGCTTCATGCTTCAAATAAAAATTAATGGCAAACCCACTTCCTGCCAACTCTGGCTTCCTTGTGGAAAAAAATAAATGTAAACATTGATAACATTGAGCTATATAACAATATATGCTATTATATAATAATAAAATGAATGAAATATTATAATTATTCATTTAATGATCTTAAGCACCACGATAACTCTTGCCTCTGCCATTGGACTGAATCACATGAGGGCAGCTGGAAAGTTAAATGTTTGCCCCATCAGTCACTCTACTCCATAAGAGGTATACAGTGGTGGGATTCATTTTCTTTTTACTACCAGTTCTGTCGGCGTGGCTTGGTGGACCTGGCTTGGTAGGCGTTGTTGAGGTAATTCCCCGTTAGGAGAATGAGCGCATACAGGGAGACGTATTTGAGAGTAGTGTTTGAATAATACACACACAGCACACAGATACACTGTACAGTAAATGTAGGTGTTTACTTTCAGAAACGTTAAGCAAAGTTCAAACACAGTCCAAAGTCATTCACAGGTAAGATCAGTCCAGTTCAGTAAGATCAGTCCAGGGATAATCCAATAACAAAGTCCAGTGTCAAAAACAATTCAGTATCAGACTTACATCAAATCCATGAATACCAGTCAATTATGAGGAACGGCAATATTCTCCAACAGAAGGAAAACAGACTCACTCAGACTTCTTCTGAGACTAAGACTAAAACTAGACAACCCAGGTTTTTGGCTCCATCTTATGGCCGTTTGAGAAACCACACCCAATTACACTTTTAGGATTCTCTTAAAGAGACAGTATTAAAATGTTTATCCTGGTTTATATATTGTCCAACCCAAATAGCTGTTAGGTGACTTACATTCCTAACAGGCGTGGCAGGGGAAGGTTGCTGCAAAATCCTCATTCCCTCCACATCCCGCTAACCTGCTTTCCAGCTCCGTTCTCCTGTGCAGGGCAACCAAAGGAGACCCAGCCAATCAGCTGGGAGGTAGCAATAGACTGACCATCAGCTGGAACTCAGAGGCTGGGAGGCAGCAAATCGATCGATTGGATGCCCCAACCTTACAGGATAGGTCTCCCTGCAGCCTCCCGGGAGTTGAAACGGTATGCATGGGGACTCCTGGAAGGGGCTGGGCGGGTGGGCGGGGTCAGTCAGAGTAGGTGGTATTTGCCGGTTCTCCAACCTGGTCAAAATCCCCACCGGTTCCATTGGAACCGGTTGAATACCACCTCTGGAGATGTGGGTATTTATCTGTAACTGAATTAACTTGACTTTTATCCTGGATTGACTCATAAAGGTACTTCCACAGATTGGCTATGTCCAAGAAGTTAAGTTTCCACAACCAAGCAAACAAATTTGGTTTCAGAAAAAAACTATCCTGTAATCTACAACTCTTACACTGCAAAAACATATGGACGACACAACTCGACCAGGGCAAAGCAATAGACGCAATCTACATAGACTTCTGTAAAGCCTTTGATTCAGTGGTACACGACAAACTACTCCTAAAAGTAAAATCCTATGGTATCTCTGGACAACTGAATAACTGGATAGAAGCATTCCTGTCAAACAGACAACAAATGGTCAAAATCGGGAGCGTCCTATCAAATCCAGTACCTGTCAATAGTGGTGTCCCCCAAGGCAGTGTTCTAGGACCAACTCTCTTCATACTCTACATAAACGACCTCTGTGATCATATCAAGAGCAATTGCGTTCTCTTCGCTGATGATGTAAAGCTGTTCAATACCACAGACAATACTGCTACCCTACAAAAAGATCTTGACTATGTATCCGAATGGTCAAACAAATGGCAACTTCAAATCTCAACAAATAAATGCTCTGTCTTACATATTGGCAAAAAAAAATCAGAAAATAAAATACAAGCTGAATAGTCAAGAACTTGTTGATGACCCAAGCTCTGTAAAGGACCTTGGAATACTCACCTCTAATGATCTAAGTGCTAGAGCCCACTGCAACTACACAGCCAAAAAGGCATTAAGAGTTGTTAACTTAATCCTACGTAGCTTTTTCTCTGGTAATATCACACTACTAACCAGAGCATACAAAACATTTGCTAGACCAATGCTCGAATACAGTTCATCAGTCTGGAACCCACATTACGTATCTGATATTAGCACAATTGAGAAAGTCCAGAAATATTTCACAAGAAGAGTTCTCCACTCCTCTACTCGTTGTAGAATACCTTATGCCACCAGACTTGAAATTCTAGAACTAGAAAACCTTGAATTACGCCGCCTTCGGTCTGACTTAAGCATGGTATATAAAATCATACATTGCAATGTCCTACCTGTCAGTGAATACTTCAGCTTCAACCATAACAACACAAGAGCACACAATAGATACAAACTCAAAGTAAACCGCACCAAACTTGATTGCAGGAAATACGACTTCAGCAATAGAGTGGTCAATGTCTGGAATATTCTACCCGACTCTGTAGTTTCTTCCCCAAACCCCAAAAACTTTAACCTTAGACTGTCTACTATTGACCTCACCCCTTTCCTAAGAGGTCTGTAGGGGGCGTGCATAAGCGCACCAACGTGCCTACCGTCCCTGTCCTATTGTTTCTCTTATTCTTTTATTTTTCTTATATGTACCCATTTCATGTATTCACAACTATGTATACACATACTTATTATCTTGTAAACAATTGGCAAATCAAATAAATAAATAAATAAATAAAGTTGAAAATATGCTGAATTTCACTCAAGTAAGCGTGTCGTGTGAATGCAACTGAGGAATCACAAGGGCTCATTTTCTGCTCTCTGAAAGAGTTCTCTGAAATAGAGATCCATAAAGGTTGCCAGTTTTCTGTGCACTGCTTCTCAGTTGTCTCGGATTTCCAGCCCTTGTCCTACTAACTAGGATAATATTTGGTGCTTTGTGTCACTCAGATTCCAAACAAGGTTTGGGCAAAGGAGAGTTTCTGACCTTGCTTTTCTCTTTATAACTCGAAAAAATAAAAATCCACAGGACATATTCCAACTCCTTTAGGTTTGCAATGTTGAGTACATCATATCAATAACCAAAAGCGAATCACAAAACAAGCACTGGATAAAAATAATTAGCTGCTGTAGTCGAAACCAAGATTAAAATCAAAGTGACAAAGTGAAAGAGAGAGATTTTAAAGATGTGTCATTCAGAAATCCCATTTCAAAACTGGACACTGTTTCCTGCAAGGAAATTATCTTAAAAGGCCACAGTTCTAAAATCCCACACCAATTCCTGTAAAATTGAGCAAGTTTTTCCCTCTGGGAGCCATCTAATTTTCCTTTAAATTGCATCCATTTTTTATTTGTTTTTAAAAGTCGTTTATTTAGTTGTCCATGTTGAATCCATGCAACATGGCAGGAGATTTTTCCAAATCTCTTGGGAGAGAAGATTTAGTAGATTCTGAAGTTCTGAAAATTCAGATAATTGCTGCATTCTGATTCCTTTGGGATAAAAGCAGAGGCGACCAACTGTGGCAACTTTAAGACCTGTGAACTTCAACTCCCAGAATTCCCCAGCCAGCCAGCCAGCCATGGTGGGGAATTCTGGGAGTTGAACTCCACAAATCTTGAAAGTTGCCAGGGTTGGACACCCAACCCTGGCATAAAGTGACAAGGTGATCACAAGAAGGCAGGTTTCTTGCCCTCTGAACACTTGTATAACCACAGTTACAACAAAGATTTTCAGTGGAAGCTCCCTTGTTTATAACACTATTCCTTTTTCTAATCCAATTTGCCTGTCCCAACTTGGGATGGAGAGTTTCATCCATTTTATTAGTTTTTGTGTCTGGTGTCTTGGTTCATGTTGTCACTAAAAGTTGATCGTCTGCTCATTTTCATCTCTTCTTTATTTTGTCATTCAGATTATTATTATCTTCTGTTACCTATATTGCTGCCCAGATATGGGAGAGACCTTTAAAAATTGGCTAAAGAGCTGCCCAACCCTCACCCCTGTGAGAAAGAAAAATAATTAAATTATTTTTTAATCAAATTAAATGTATTAAGAATGGTGGGAAAACACCAGGTTTGAAACCACAAATGGCCTTTCAAAATTCTCCGCTTGGTTTGTCATCAGGTAAATTAGAGCCTGATATCATCTATATTCTTTTAAAAGTCAGGTTCACCCTCAGAAATATGAAGCCCGGGGATGGAAGGCAAAATAGCCTTTGATTCCTTCTGCACAAACATATCCTGATGATAAGAAATAAGCCAGCTTTGTTTTCCAAGAACTGGACAACTGGACAGAAGATAACCATGCACAATGCTTTACTGTGCCACACACTCCCCCAAAATAGCCTGTTGCCCTGAGTTAACCTCACTCTCCTAGGCTTGATGTAGCCAGCAAATATGTCTTTCATGCTCAGTCCTTAAAAAATAATAAAAGTCTGAAAAGTTTGTAAAGTGCCATTCAGCCTTTACCTGCCTCCGAAAGGTCTTGCCCTGGTTGGGGTGAGGTGCTGGCCTTGGGGGAAAGGCACTGGAAACATGGAGGCTGCCTGGAAAGATGGTTTATTGATGAAGCGGAACCACCAACCACGTGTGATTCTGGGCAGCCAAACAAAATGGAGTTGAGAGTGGGTAGGTTTTTATACCTTCTTTTGGGCTTTGTATTTCAGCTTCCTGTTCCTGTGCAAGAACATGTCCTTTAATATTCTATTGGCCGTGGGGTCATGTAGGGGTCATAGATGGCTCTAGTGGCAAAAGAGGAAATGGGAATCCTAGGTGCTTGTCTGAGTTAATCTGGTCAGCCTCTGGCTTCTTGTTTATCTAAGCTCCTGGGTGAAGTTTGTATTGTTCTGGGAGTGGTCCAATGAAGGGGCTTTGGACTGCTATGGGCTGCTTCTAATCCTACTATTCTGCCTTTGTTTCCAAATATCCAGTCTTGAATGGATGACTAAATCTGCATTTCTAAAAGGTGCCCTCCTCAGTTTCTGCTTAGGGGCAGGGAGACTGGGGTGGTTTCTGAATAGGCTGGCCCAATCTTCCTTAATGGGCACAAAATATCTGCTGGAAGCTATTAAGAAAGACTCAATCTGCTTCCTGCCTCTGAAAAAATATTCCATGTTTTTCCATTTCTCATTTAGGGAAATATAATATTCTGCCTTTTTTAAATATTCCTCAAAATAGTTCATTCTTCTAAGAGGACCAAAGTGGCTTCCCACACTATGCATTAGTCATTATAACTAATGCATAACTGTATAACTAATGCATATAACTGTACTTTATTATATTATACATATTCTTTTTTTATAAGTTTTTATTTTTTTTATCTTGAACATATCATCTTCCATTAAGCAATGTGTCATCTAGGTACAACTATCTCTATGCTATTTACAATATTCAATTCATTGATAGTAATTCTCTAATCTTACAATCTTAATAATCAGCACTATAACTCTATTCATTTTTCCCTCTTAACATATCTTCTAATGAAAATATAATATATTGGGTATGGTAATCTTAACAATCATATATAATAATCATAATATGTTTACATCTCTATCTTAACATATATTGCACATATTTTTATTTGTCTTCTGAACTGTTATTCTCAGTTGTTTTTTTGTTAGAAAGATGTATGCAATGGTCCTATTGTACATTTTATTGATTCTGGCAATATGGCTGTCCTAAATAATTTATTTTAATTTGACAAAAGCTGGGTGGGGATTTAAACACAAAGAAGCTCTCAAAATTCTCCACTTGGCTTGTCATTGGATAGGTTAGACAATTACATTTTATCATTCTTTTTGATGGTCAGATATCTATGGAGATTCTTAGTCATCTGGTTCATGGTTGTCCCAAAAGTGCTTTTTTCAAGAGACAACAGGACTTTCTGGTTTTTATTTGAAGACGTTTCGCTTCTCATCCAAGAAGCTTCTTCAGCTCTGACTGGATGGTGGGGAATGGAAAGATTTATACTCCTTGCAGACAGCTGGTCATTTGCATCCTTTTAGCGTGTCGTTGAGTGGTGCAAATGGGTGTGGAGCCTTCTTGGAACTGTTGAAAGGACTGTGTTGTAGACTGGAGATAGATGATATCGCATCCCTCCGCCTCTATTGATGGTCAGGTTCACTCTCAGAAGAATGATACAGCAGGTGGAAGAGGAAAAACTTTGAGCTTATGTGCAGAAAATGTATTCTGGGAATAAGAAAAACATCCAAGTTTAACTTGGCACCAAATCCTTTCTTATGATGAATTAATCCTTCTGACCTTTCTCAATTGATAAGTTAATTTGAAGGCAGCATCAATGGCTCCTTTCAGTTTGGGCAGTCTGGCTTGTGCAGATACTTCCATAAACATCCATCCTCAACCCACCCGTTCATACTTACTTTCGCATCTTGGGAAGGAAACCTCGAGCTGAGAGAAATGAAGCTGTCCTTCGCGGGTGCTGCTTTGTTGATATCTGTGCTCTGCACTCTTGCTCAGGTGAGGGGAAACCTGAATTTTAAGAAAAGCAAGTTAGGGGACGGGGGAAGGAGAAACCTCTGTGTATCAAAGTACTGTGGGTTAAACCCAGAACAAATTAGTCCCTCTCAGGTTCTTGAGAAATCTTAGATACAACCAATCAGGTTGTGTAAAACTTCACCAAGATTACATATGAATGCTATTCAAGTGTATCTCTAACTGGAACCATCTTTCTGAATCAAATTTGCCAATCTGATTGGATGCGGCAATTTTTCAAAGCAGTTTCAAATATTCATTTGGACAAAGGTTCATCAAATCAAGGATTCTGTTCTGATCAGAAGGATTTTTTGCACATTCTTTAATAACAACAACCTTGAGTTTATTTTAGTGTGTAAGAATAAGACATGGGGTGGGGGTTCACACATTGTCTTAAATTGCACCTTATTTGGTTTAGGCTTTGTATCGATTGGAAAGCTAGGCCTTGATTTCCAGCAATGGGTTTTAATGACTCGGATTATTATTGCATCCCTTGGTTTCCCACCCTCGATAGATTTACTTCCACCCATGGTTTATTGTATATTGGGGAGTAGTACATCAGAGAGAGAGAGAGAGAGAGAAGGGGAGAGAGAGAAGGAGAAAGGGAGAGAAGGAAAGAGAGAAGGAGAGAGAGAAGGAGAGGAGAGAAGGAGAGAGAGAGAAGGAGAGAGAGAAGGAGAAAGAGAAGGAAAGAGAGAAGAGAGAGAGAGAGGAGAGAGAGAGAGAATCCATGGGGACAAAGAAAGGACACAGAGCTTCATTGGGACAGAGAAGGTGGTGTAGATATGGGAGGACCATGCCAAGGCACCAAAAATATGTCCAGCTCTCAGAGAAGCTTTCAGAATAACTCACAAAATAAGAGTTGGAACAGACCTTCTAGTCCCAGCCTCTGCTTATTGGGTCCATGATAGAAAGTGTCTTCACATACTGTATAACAGTATAGTACGCTGGTTTAACAGCCGCGGACAGGAAGGCACTGCAGAGAGTGATTAATTCAGCATAGGAAACCATTGGTTTCTCCCTAACACCACTGGATGGCATCACCAGATCTCACTGTTTCAGCAGAGTAGAGAAGATACTTAGGGATGCTTCACACCCTGGCCAGTGTCACTTTTCATTTTTACCATCGGGCAGAAGACACAAAAGTATAGCCAGCCAGACAAACAGGTTTAAAAACAGCTTCTACCCATGGGCTGTCAGACTCCTAAACCCAATATAGCACCACAAACAGATTAATATGATGAATTTCTCTGGTGCCAGTGTAGTGTGTAATATGCATATACCATGACATAAGATCATACACCAGAGTGTCATGCCCCTGTCAGAGTCTGAATCCGAGGAGGAAGACGAAGAGCTGACAGGGAATGGGAGTGTGGCTCTGTTGGCTGTGGAGAAAACTGGGGAAGGGCAAAGTCTGGCTGGGCAGAGCAGGGAAGAGGTAGAACAAGAGAGAGGGAGTTCAGAGGAAGACCCAGGCCCACCCCCTCTTCATCCTAGGACACGCAGGAACGGAGAAGAGAGCAACATGAGTTGCATCACTTACGGGGAAGGAAAGGGCCCTGATTCCCTTCATTAACCACAGCTGGGAATGAGAGTTTAAAAGAAATGCATGCTGAGTGCAGCAACTGCCGGGAGCAAACGTGAGTTTATCTTGTGTTGACTTTGCTTATCTGTGTCCCTGGTGTCTTCCCAACCGTGTTGAGTTATTGCCGTGCCTTCACATCTGGAATTCTTGCTCCTGTCCTGTCAAACTAATTGCCTCATTTTGCCTTGATTGGAAGCTTCAGCTTGCAGGTTAATTTATTTATTTTATGTATCCGGAATGTATATTGATCTTTTCTCTCTCTCTTTTTCTTTCCCTCTTCATTGCTGTAGCATGGCCATGCTCATCCACATAGTTGTCGAAACAGAGTGAGTAGGATACCTTTCCTTTACCACCTTCAGGTGTTATATAACCATTTTCCAAACGATGATGGGCACATTACAAGATGACAAACAGTAGATTAAAAAAAGAGAGACTTGAGCTTGGTTCCTCTAGATCAGGAGTGTCAAACTCGAGGCCCCCCAGGCCAGACCCGGCCCATGAGGTGCTTAAATCTGACCTGCGGGGCCAGCCTGGAAATAGCAAATGATTGGCTTGCAGTTCGTCTGGCAGCCAAAAGGGGGCACAAGGGGGCACGTGCAGCCCCTTCGTGCCCCGTTTTCAGCCTGAACAGCCTCCTGCAGCATTTTGCTGGCCAAAACGGGGAGCAAAGGGCCACGTGAGGCCCCCTGTGCCTCATTTTGGCTAGCAGAGTGCTGCAGAAAGTTTCCATCCTGTCTCCTCACCCCCTGTCCAGCCTGTGGAGAACTACAATGCTGATCTGGCCTTCGAAGAAATCCAATTTGACACCCCTGCTCTAGACCAATTGAAAACGTTCTCCAAGCTTGACCTCCTGGGTGACATATCCAAATAGAAGTAGTGGTGGGATTCTACCGGTTTAACAACCAGTTCAGTGAGCACGTGCTTCACGTGTGCATGCAGCATTTGAAAACTGCCAATTTGCAGGTCTAAAACTTACCTTCTACTGCAGCGCCAGTGAATAAAACAGCTGAAGCGTGGCAATCTGCTGTGCCGCACCTCAGCTGAGCTGCAAAACACCAAAATATAGGACAGACTAGGGTAGGGGCGGGTAGGCAGGGCCATCCGATCGTCATTCGTACCATTCACCCAAACTGGTGAGAACCGGTAGCAGCCCATCCCTGAATAGAAGTGGCCTGATCAAGAAACAGCATGCATGACGAGAATCTCCATAGACATTCACCATTGCATGTACCGCACAGGGCGCTGTATTATAAACACAAGAAGAAAAGGATTGGAAAACTAAAACAAGAACAGTAAACCATCTGCTTAGAAAACCAGAGCACAGAAATCACGAGAAATGACGGGCACGAAGCATGCAGAAGGATCCACGCTGAACCTCCGTTGCAATAAGGGGCCACATTGTCTTTCCTTCACCAATATCTGAAATCCCACTGACTTCACCAATGTAGACAACAATATCATATTATCTGGTAGATTGTTTGCAGATAGGAATTGCCATTGTCCAGTGGTGGGATTCACAAATTTTTACCACCGGTTCGGTGAGCGTGGCTTCGTGGGAGCCCTTTGCATACTTGCACATTTTGCATGCACGCACAGGGCAAACATGCACTTTGCGCAAGCACAGAGGCGTTCCAACTCACCTCCTGCAAGCCTGCACTCTCCTGGTTGCTTCAGCAGCTGTCGCGCGGCACTCTTCTGTGCCGCGTAAAGCAGTTGCGCTTCAAAAGCAGAAGATAAAAGTCAGTATGGGAGCCTGGGTGGGTGGGTCTGAACTGGTTCAGACTCTGCTGCTCATCACCACTACCAGCTTGGTAGAACTGGGCCGAACTGGTAGCATACCACCACTGCCATTGTTGTGTATCTGGATTGTGAGGTGGGAGTGGCAGGAGGAGTAAATTGCAGGGAATATTAGAGGGCTGCGTAGGGAGTGAATTACCATATGAGTTCCCCTTGCTTAAAGTAGACTTGGTCCAGGGTTTCTCTTTGGTCCTCCTCCAACACCTTAACTACTACACTAGGAGCCCAGGTGGGCTATGGGATAACTGCATGAAATTTTTATTTCCGTATACGGATCCTAGATATGAAAGTTGTATTTATTTGGATTATCCAGCTCCCTATTTCTCTTATCTAGTAATTTCCACCAATTTGACTGTCTTCTTCATCGTACCAGATCCTATAGTGTTCTGTAGGATCTAAAATCGCAGTCAGCCTGTTTAGCCAAATATAGCTGATCACTTATAATAATGCAGCGGAATTTTCTTTCAGTGCAGGGAAAGGGGAAGTATCTGTTTGCTGGAAGTTAGTTGGGGGAAGTTGGATGTTCATATCTGTTTCTCTCAATAGCCCCCAAATCCAAACCCTTGCAGTGGATTTAATTTCCCAACATTGTCTACATACTAGGCTCCGTGCACTGAAATTAATTCGTCCATCTGGGTTGGCACTATAGTAAATCTGTCACTCTTTAAGGTTACCTTTAGTGGTTTATGGTTGACAGGAACCTAGATGGGAACTGGGAACCATCCCTACTCTTAGAATATTCTGTGGAAGTCAGTCATAGCTAGTAAATGTTTGGGATGCAAGTTCCAGGCAGGTCCAGGATGTAACAGTGGTGTAATCACTGTAATCCACCGCAGTGGGAGGGCAGAAAGAGACGATGTCCTAGGACAGAGGAAAACTCATTTCACCTGTCTCTGCAGGACAGCTATTGGGAGGAGATACATCCACAGGCTTCAATATGGTTGATGGGTATTCTTTAATGACAATGGTTGGAAAACAATTGGGATTAGCGATTTTGTTTTGGTTGTTTCCTCTTCTGACTGTTTAATTCTCCAGCATTATCGTCCTCCTCCACAACCCTACTATGGTTTTCCTCCACAACCCTACTATGGTCCTCCTGCACAACCCTACTATGGTCCTCCTCCACAACCCTACTATGGTCCTCCTGCACAACCCTACTATGGTCTTCCTCCACAACCCTACTATGGTTCTCCTGCACAACCCTACTATGGTTCTCCTGCACAACCCTACTATGGTCCACCTCCACAAGGCTACGCTTCTCCTCCACAAAGCAACACTGTTGCAGGTACAGCTCAACAACCTTCGCGTTTCCCTGCTCAGCCATCTACTGTCTCAGCCGCTTCTGGCACAGTGAGTATGGAAGTGCAACAGGTTCCCTTGAAGGCCTATCCATTTGGAGATGGGAGAAGCTTCTGCTGGCCCCAAATATCAAAAGTGTTCTTTCCTTACATTCATAGAGACCAAAGGCAAAAATGGGAATTGTTGTCCCTTCCCCCCCAATTATTATAGATGCATCCTGCCTACACAGGTCGTCCTTGACGTACAGCCATAATTGAGTCTGCAATTCAAGTTGTCATTCATGCCAGTCATTCATCATGTGACTGTGACTGATTTTATGACCTTTTTTGCAGCAATTGTTAAGCAAATGCCATGTTTGTTTTGCAAACACTGCGGTCATTAAGAGAACTCGTTGTTCGCAATGGAGCTCTTTTTTTGCCAGAAACTTGAAATAGACATCAGTTTTGGATAAAACTGTTGCTGAGCAAGGATGTGACTGTTGGGCAGGGGGGGGGCGGTGGCCATTGGAACTTTGAATCCAGGTCCTAAGTATCTTTCTGGATGTTTGCTGTTGCTTTTGGTCATAAATTGAGGACTGTCTGCAGAGAAAGGTTTGTTTGTCAGTCTACGTCTTGCTACAGCTCCACATACCGTCTTTCCCCAAAAATATTTCCCCAAAAATAAGTCCTAGCTTGATTTTTACATGTGTGCCCTATATAAGCCCTACCCCAAAAATAAGCCATAATTAAGACCCCGGCTACTCCAGGGTGCACAGGTAAAAAATAAGCTAGGGTGGGAATGGGGTGGTGGTGGAGCTATCCTACTACTTACCTTCGGACAGTTGCAGCCAGGTCTTGCGCACCTTGGCCCATTTCTTCTGCAGCCAGCATGGCTCTCCTAAAGACCTCTGCAGCTGATATCAGAGCTCTGGATTGATCCAGAGCTGCGTTATCAGCTAGAGAGGCTTTCAGGAAAGCCTTGCCAGCCAAAGAAGTTCCTGAAGGCCTCTGACAGCAAAAAGGAGGCCGGGGTGAGTCAGGTGAGGTGAGTCAGTGGACATCATTCCCCCTGAAAATAAGACCTGGTGCCTTTTTTGGTGGCAATAAAATATAAGACATGGTCTTATTTTGGGGGGAAATATGGTAGATCTGGATTCATGATGGCATCTTCTCTTAAAAAAATATGCTCCTGTTTCATGGCTTTAACTCTCCAGTATATTTTATCTGAGTTTTGTAGAACCAGATATGTGCCGGGTAACTGAGTACAATTGTTGCTCTCAATCAGTAATTTTCAACCTTGGCAACTTTAAATTGTATGGATTTTAATTCCCAGCTTCTCCTGGCTGGGGAATTCTGAGAGTTGAGGTCCACATAACTTAAAGTTTCCAAAGTGAGTATTGCTGCACTAGAAATCCTACATATGAGAGCAACAGTGATTTGGATTATCCATCTCTCATCTCCTTTTATTTAGTAATTTCAATCATTGTTTTACTTCTTCATCTGACCACAGCTATGGTTCTCCATAGTCTGATGACCCGGAGTGTAACACAAATGTAACAAAATCCAAAATGTAAATAAATGTCCTTTAATGCCTCCAACTTGGCTCCACTGTTCAATAATTCTCAGTTGGAGATAAAACTTACTCAAACATAGTCTTCAAAAGAAAGCAACACAGTCAAACTTAATGAGCAGATAGAGATGAAATAAAAACCCAAACAAACTACTATGAAGAAATTTCCACAATGGACCAGGATAAGTAATTATCAAATTCCAGGAGATAACAAGGCACAGTCTGTTGGAAGGACACAAACCAAGATAACTTCAGCCGAAAATAAAACACACGTTGCTTCTGGCAACACTGTGTTTTAACAGTCTCTCTTATATACTATTCTCCCCAGCTGCCACCAATGAGGGGGATCATGGCCACTTCCTCTCTCATAAGCCAAGTTGTTTCCTTCTCCATTCCTCCCTGCATGTCCTAGGATGGAGAGGGGATGGGCCTGGTTCTTCCTCTGACTGCCCAGCCGGCCTCTGCCCTTCCCCAGCCTCCTCCACAACCTCCACTCCCTGTCAGCTGTTCCTCCTCTCCCTCAGAGTCCGACTCTACCAAGAGCATGACACATAGGATCTAGAACCACAGTCGTACTAGATCCTGAATCTTATTTAGCCAAGCATAGCTAATCACTTATAAGAACTTTTCCTGCAAGAGCAGGGAGGTTGGAAGCATCAGTTTGCTGGACAGATCCAAATTCTTGCAAAAGACAAATTTCCCAATGTTTTCTATGCAATGAAGTGCATTGAAGTCCTTCTGAGTTAGTGTTGCAATAAGCCTGTCCTTCTTTAAGGTTACACTTAGAGCTTTTTTGGTTTACGGGAACCCAGATGGAATCCTTTGGGGATAGTCCCAATTCTTAAAATATGCTGTGGAAGTTACTTGTACTAGTCAAATGTTTGGAATGCAAGTTCCAGGCAGCTCCAGGAAATAAAGCTGGTGGGAACTGTAACCCACCACAGTAGGAGGGCAGAATGAGTCAATCCCTGGGACAGAGGAAAATTCATGTAACCCATCTCTGCTGGACAGCCACTGGAAAGAGATGCATCCATGGGCTTCAATACAGTTGGTGGGTTTTTTGTTTTTTTTAAAAATAAGGATTGTAGGAAACAAACCAGACCGGTGACTATATCTTCCATATTTTAAATTTTTCTTTCATTTTTTTTTCTGTTCTGCAGGCAGTGCCTAACAATGGGAACCCACCTAATTCTGTCCCCTATAACTTGCCTGGTTCAGTTTCCCGAGCAGCTTTCCCTGCACAATCTTGGCCTGCTGCCCAAAGACAAGCTGTTTCCTCTGCTCCTTATGATCCTCAATATTTTGCTGGTGCCCCTGGACAATCTGCCTATGCTCCCTTTACACAAGTTGCCCCTGGTGCCCTTTCACAACCTCCCTCTGATTCCTTTTCAAAACCTGGCCCTGCTACCCTAATTTCACCCAATGCTCAGCCCTCTGGTACACCTGGATTGTCTTTGTCTGCATCTGGACCAGATGGTAACCCTTCACAACCCAGCCTTGCTTCCTCACTTTCATCCTATGATCAGCCCTCTGGTACACCTGGATTGTCTTTGTCTGCATCTGGACCAGATGGTAACCCTTCACAACCCAGCCTTGCTTCCTCACTTTCATCCTATGATCAGCCCTCTGGTACACCTGGATTGTCTTGGTCTGCATCTGGACCAGATGGTAACCCTTCACAACCCAGCCTTGCTTCCTCACTTTCATCCTATGATCAGCCCTCTGGTACACCTGGATTGTCTTTGTCTGCATCTGTACCAGATGGTAACGCTTCACAACCCAGCCTTGCTTCCTCACTTTCATCCTATGATCAGCCCTCTGGTACACCTGGATTGTCTTTGTCTGCATCTGGACCAGATGGTAACGCTTCACAACCCAGCCTTGCTTCCTCACTTTCATCCTATGATCAGCCCTCTGGTACACCTGGATTGTCTTTGTCTGCATCTGGACCAGATGGTAACGCTTCACAACCCAGCCTTGCTTCCTCACTTTCATCCTATGATCAGCCCTCTGGTACACCTGGATTGTCTTTGTCTGCATCTGGACCAGATGGTAACGCTTCCAACCCAGCCTTGCTTCCTCACTTTCATCCAATGCTCAGCCCTCTGGTTTACTTGGATTGTCTTTGTCTGCATCTGGACCAGATGGTAACGCTTCACAACCCAGCCTTGCTTCCTCACTTTCATCCTATGATCAGCCCTCTGGTACACCTGGATTGTCTTTGTCTGCATCTGGACCAGATGGTAACGCTTCACAACCCAGCCTTGCTTCCTCACTTTCATCCAATGCTCAGCCCTCTGGTTTACTTGGATTGTCTTTGTCTGCATCTGGACCAGATGGTAACGCTTCACAACCCAGCCTTGCTTCCTCACTTTCATCCAATGCTCAGCCCTCTGGTACACCTGGATTGTCTTTGTCTGCACTTTCATCCAATGCTCAGCCCTCTGGTACAGCTGCATCTGGAACATCTGCTCACCTTAGCCAAAAACATCAGGCTCCAAAAGTCTAGTAAGTATGAAAGTGTACTGTTTATGAAGGTTTTGTTGTAGTTCGTCAACTGCCAGAGAAGATGGCAGTCGAGTCAGATGAGTCGGATGAGACGGAGGGGGTACCTGGGTTACCATTGGAGATGGCAGAAGGCTCCCTGAGAAGCAGCAGGTCTCAGAGCCAGATGCTGAGCAGGGCTCATCTACTCATGCTCAGGTGGAAAGACAGCTGTTTTGATCGGCCTGAGCTGAGTGAGGGGGAGGAACAACTGGGCCCTGTCCTAGATGTATGTATGCGCAGAGAAGTGCAGAGAGGAGAGCAATGCAGGGCTGAGGGCCAGCTATCTAGGAAAAGAAGGAGATGTTAACAAGCCTCTCTCTGGCTAGGATATAAGGAGGAGGGGTGTGGGAGGCATGGTTGTCAGAGGTAACCGTTCATGCTCCAGAAGAGTTCCCTCCAGTGGATTCCTTGTCAGGATTTCCTTGCCACTAACCAAGTTGCTTCAATGCTTTGTATTGGCATTGAAGTTCTAATTAATGTTCCCTGCGGGGAACTCAGAGGTGGCTTGTGAATCACCTATGGAGGGGTGATCTGGACCTTTGTCAGTGAATGCCTGTATTCCTGCCTTTCTAAATAAAAAAGAAGTTTCTCCTCACGAGTAGGCGGTTGAGTAGGGTCAGAACAGGCTTATTCCTTTGAAGGTGAGAGAAGAAGATTCTGCTGGCCCTTAAAATCAATAATATGTCAGGTTTCCAAGTGATGAAATCCATTTAAAAAGAAAAAAAGCAAAGTCCACCTTCCAAAACAATTTCTTTTATTTAGGAAAGCATCAAATTGGCAAAGTCCGTTGTAATTCCAGATCTGACACAACCCGGAATTACCCCACAATATTAGAAGTTAGAAATATTAGAAGTTACTAAGCCTAAGTAAAATGGCTACACATATGTCAATTTCGGGCTTGACAGAATATTTTCCCCAACATACATGTAGGATCAAGTTAGCGTAAATTGAAAATTTCAGGCTGCTCACTTCTCACTAGAACTAATACTTGGCATTATCTGGCTGGGGAATTCTAGGAGTTGACGTCTACATATCTTATGAAGGTTGATAAAAAACAACAACACTACTTTAACCTGTCCATTACTCCATGCAGAAAAATAACAAAAAGTTTTGGAGGAAGTCCTTCAGAGAACATCACTGTTTATAACCTGTTTGTGTCAAGGTTCCAAATGATGAACCCAACCAAGTCAGCAAGATGAAATGATCACATCTCTTTTAAGCATTATTGAGTACATCATTTTGGCATGCGTGAAGCAAAACCAACTCTAGCTAGTTCCCATGGTTTCGTCTAATTAAAGAATGAATTAGACTTCCCTCCCCTCCTTCAACCAGGTCACATTGTCCAATTAGGTGTTCTGATGTCTCTATGGCAACTCCTTCAAGCCTCTGCCAAATATCTCTTGAGATGACCTTGGTTCCCACAAGACGATTTCTTCTTGTTATCTGGGCCAGTATTCCAAACCTCTTCCCCCTTTCCCCCCCATAGTCTGTGGCAAGCTGAGAAACGGAAAGATGGCTGCAACAACAGGGCATTGTTGTGGCCTGCCAGCAGCCAGTGGAGCTGGCAGCAGATTTGGACAGTGAGGAGGTTGGGGAGGAACCTGGGCCATTCCTTGAGTCTGGGGAAGGCTCTGATAAGCGCTCTGCATTAGAGGCAGAGATGGGGCCAGGGCCACCTGCCAGTTATCAGATACCTTCGGAGTCAGACATCAGTGAGGCAGAAGAACAGCTGGAGCCTGTTCCCAATGTGTGTATGCACAGAGCTGCCAGGAGAAGGGAGCAGCTAAGGAACAAGGGGTGACTTGGGAGTAAAGCCAGAGGTGGACGGTTGACTGTCTCCTCACATAGGGAATAAAAGAGGTGTGAAAGGGGAGTGGGGTTTTGCAGGAGATAATTAGTTCATTTGGGTGAAAATCTGTTCCTGCATTCTTGCCAATTCTTGCTACAGTGTGGCATCTGAAAGATATTGGCCTGGCAACTCTCCAAGCCTGATAAAGGTCTGTAAATGTGAAATATCTTGAAAGACTATTAGCTGGGACTTTGCTGGAGACGAATTCACTGTAAACTAAATAAAAGGGGTTTATCGGGACGAGGAGTCGACTACGTGCTGTTGGGGAAGCCTAGGTCAGAACAGGCACATTTCGAAATTGACAGTCTGTTTCAGTGGGTAGTTTAAAAAATGGTAGTTCTCATTTAATGTCAACACAGTTGCGCATGTTTGAAGTTTGAGCAGCACTGAACGAGGACTATCATGGGTCCACATCATTGCAGTTGTTCCACCCTCCCTCAATCATGTGAACCCCATCTGGGACCTTTGCTGTTACCTTCTGACAAGTGAAGTCAGTGGGGAAGCAGGCAGGAAGTCACCAATGGCAATCATGCGATGTTGGGACACAGAGTGGCATTCGCCTAATGATGGCAACTCGAACTGTTGCAACTGCAGTTATAAGTTGGCATGATCACATGACATTGTGTGTTATGACCGTGTAACTTAGCAACAGAATATTTGATCCCAATCACCATTGGTAAGTGAGGATAATCTATATTGCTGATTTGATTCCCAAACTCTGAAAGTTTCACTCAGTTTTCCTTAGGAATTATTACTTAGAATGTCTTTGCTAGTCTAGTTTTTCCAAACAACACAAGGATGTTTTATTTTTTAGCAAGTTAAATGCCAATAAGTGCATATATGTGGGATTGATATGGCTGCAATTGTAGAGGATGGAAGAGTCATATAAAATTATGTATTGCCTCATTTATATCTCTTGCCCCTTTTGGAATCATCCAAAGGCTGCTCTGCAGAATATTTTAGGGATGAATCAATTCAGCAAGTATTGGAATACAATTACAATTATTTACCATCATTGTGTTTTTTAAGCAATTAAACAATACTAATTCCTAGTAACACCCACCATAGAATGAACACTCCAATCATTTAGCACTGAATTACTTAATTACATTTCTGTTTTTATTTTTACAGGTAATATAATCAAAGCATCTCAGTATGAAGATGTACCCCAGTGAGTATGACAGATACGCTTTGTTTTAACACAGATGCATAGTATGCAGATTTCTCCTGGGACTTTACAACAACTTGCTCTCAAATACGTAGATCAGGGGTCCCCAACACCTGGGCTGTGGACCAGCAATGGTCCACAGCCCTCCAGGAACCCTCCAGTCTATGGAAAAACTACCCTTCATAGAACCAGTCCAAAGTGTTTGGAGGTCCAACACCTGGGCTGTAGGCCAGCAATAGACCATAGCTCTCCAGGAACCCTACAGTCCATGGAAAAACTCCCCTCCATAGAACCGATTCAAAACATTTGGGGGCCCTTGATGTAGATCCGTGATGGTGAACCTCTGGCACGCAGAGCCATCTCTGGGCACACAAGCCGTTACCCCAATGTGCACTTCCCACTGGCCACCTGTTCTTCAAGTCTCTGCCATGCATGCGGGGGGGCGAGGCATGTGCGGGGGTTGTGCGTGCATGCGTGGGCGATGGGGCGCAGATGCAGGTGTCGCACACATACGCATGGGGGGTGGGGCACACATGTGGGGGTCATGTATTGCATGCACAGGGGTGGGGCACATGCACGGGGCGCATAGGTTGCATTTTGGGTGTGTGTGTGCATGCGCTTTGGGCACTTGGTGTCAAAAAGGTTAGCCATCACTGATGTAGATTATTGGAATCAATGTCATTGAGAATAAGAGGAGGTTGAAGGCAAAAGTCTGAAAAATTAGTTGCCTAAATATGCCTTTTAATGCCAATATTTCACTTTCACTTCTCCCCCCCCCCGCTTTTTTTTTTATAGATTCACCAACTGCATTTGTCCAGAATAAAATCCACAGATCCCTCCCAACACTTTCTCTTTCTGGCTTCCATAATTTCTTCCTAATGTTACACCAAAGGGAAAATGCTACTTTCTTCTGAGAAGGGTTCCAGTAATGTTTCTTTTGTTGATTTGAGGACACTTTCTTCTTAATTGGGAATACTGGTTAACGCTGGTTTTCTCTAAAAAAAATACATTTGCAAATAAATATGTTCAGCATTAAAATGGAATGTTGTCTTTATCATTGTGCTCTGGAAATTATCATTTTTTCCAATATTCTAATGAAGTTTAGGCCACATCAATGTTTAGTTGATTCTAGTAAATAAAAATGTGGTCAAAAGCCATTATCTAAGCATAGTTTGAGCTTAATGTCACAAGCATATTATACCATGGTTCTGTTATTTTTCTGCAAATCATAGGCTTATAGGCTCTTATAGGCTTAAGAGTGGTCTAGGGATATTCTCAACACTACCTTGAACTACTTAATAAGTTTCAGATTATAAAGTTCTGTTTCCTTTGATTTCAGAAGTGAATAATTACATTCTTATTTGATGTCCAGTTGTTCATTCTTGATTCATAGGTCAAGAAAAATCTATGTACCCTATCAGTTATAGGAGAAGAAAGTATGCCTTGAGTTTAACACTCTCCTTTTATTGAATGACAATAATTCAGTGTTTCATGATCTAACTCCAGTTTTCATGAAAACGTAGCCTCACCTTTGTAGATATTTGTGACACTTTCAGATATTTCAAAAAGTCTTCTTTCCATCCATCCATGATCCCAAACACCTGGGATATTGGTGAATCCGCATGGGACTTAGAAATAAGATCTGGCAATCTTGGAAGATTAAAATGGTTGGTTCATTCGGTGCCTATCCCATTGCTCCAAAATGCAGTCAATCCACACACTTCATGTGTGAGTTTGAATCATTGATGGGGTACAATAACAAAAGCAAAAGCAATAGCACTTAGATGTATATATGCTTTCCCCTAGCAATAGCACTTAGACTTATATACCACTTCACAGTGCTTTACAGCCCTCTCTAAGTCATTTACAGAGTCAGCATATTGCCCCAACAATATGGGTCCTCCTTTTACCCATCTCAGAAGAATGGAAGGAAAGCTGAGTCAACCTTGAGCCTCGTGAGATTCGAACTGCCAAATTGCAGGCAGCCAGCAGTCAGCAGAAGTAGCCTGCAGTACTGCACTCTAACCACTGCACCACCGTGGCTCATAGTGCTTCAAAGCATTCTCAGGGTGGTTTGAAATGTCAGCCTATTGTCCCCAACAATCTGGGTCCTCATTTTACCAACCTTGGAAGGATGGAAGGCTGAGTCAACCTTGAACTACGTCAGGATCGAACTCTAGGCTTTGGGCAAAGTTTGCCTGCAATACATCCTTCTCACAGCAATAACCCTGATTTGTATTCTGCATTGAATAAGAATAAGAATAAGAAGAACTTTATTGTCATTGTACAAGTACAATGAACTGTGGATGCACCCCAGCAACTGTTCGCAATACAATAAAACCAGAGCACTTAAAAATGAAGATAAAAAAAATAGAGTACCCACATCTCCATTTGCAATTAGAGAGTACAATATCTACAAATATACACAAAATATACATCCAACACTGACTGTGACACTTTGCCGAGTATGATACACAAGAGATGGATTGTACTGTAATATGTTATTATACATCTGAATGAGATATTGAGATTTCACACCTTTTCACATCTTAGTAAAGTAGTGACTTTGTGTTTATTTGTGGTTCGGGTGGCCCAGGGAAAGAAGCTATTTGTTAGTCTAGTGGTGTGGGATTTTATTGACCTAAAGCGCCATCCAGACGGCAGCAGGTCAAAAAGATAATTGCCAGGGTGTGAGGGGTCTTCTATGATGGCCTTGATTCTGTTTTTGCAACAGGACCTGGCTAGGTCTTCCAGGGAGGGCAGAGGGCAACCAATGATCTTTTGACTGTGTTTATCACCCTCTGTACAGTTTTTCTGTCCTCAGCTGTGGAGCCTGCATACCACACACCCAGACAGTACGTCAGAGTGCTTTCCACAGAGGCTTTATAGAAAGCCAGCAACAGCTTCTTATCCAGATTGTTCTTCCTGAGAACCCGCAGGAAGTGCAGCCACTGCTGAGCCTTCTTCACTATGGCCTTGATGTTAGGGGACCAGGAGATATTAGCTGAGATATGGGTGCCAAGGAATCTGATCATAGGGACACTTTCCACTCGTTCTCCATTGATGATGAGTGGGGCGTGGTCCTGTTCATGTTTCCTGAAGTCCATAATCAGTTCTTTGGTTTTATGGACATTCAGTGACGGATTGTTCTGTGAACACCAGACAGACAGGTTCTCTACTTCTGCCCTATATGCCATCTCATCCTCTCCGGAGATGAGACCAATCACGGTCGTGTTGTCTGCAAACTTTATGATGGTGTTTGTTGCATGGCTTGGTGAGCAGTCAAAGGTGTACAAGGCATATAGCAGGGGGCTCAAGACACAACCCTGGGGGGAACCAGTACTGAGTGTAATAGTGGAAGAAAGGTGGGGGCCAAGTCTAACAGACTGTGGTCTGTTTGTCAGAAAGTTCTTAATCCAGGAATACGTGGGGGTAGGGACCTGCAGATTATACAGTTTGGTTACTAGTATATCTGGGATGATAGTATTAAACGCAGAGCTGTAGTCCACAAACAGCATCCTCACCTAGCTCTGTTTGTTCTCCAGATGACTCAGCGCTCTATGAAATGTGATGGCCACAGCATCCTCTGTAGATTGGTTTGCTCTATAAGCAAACTGATGTTGATCAAAGGAGGGCGGGAGGCAGTCTCTGATGTGCTGTGAAACTAGTCGCTCAAAAACCTTCATAATGGAGCTTGTTAACGCTATAGGCCTATAGTCATTGAGAGTGTTTATATTTGTTTTTTGGGGGAACGGGGATGATGGTTGCGGCCTCCCGGCATTGTGTGATGATGGCATGTGTTAAAGATAGATTGAACAGCTCTGTAAGTATGTCTACCAACTGGTCAGCACATGCTTTAACTACTGCACCAGGAATGCCATCAGGCCCTGCAGCTTTCCTGGGATTTACTGCTCTCGGTGTTTTTCTCACCTCATGCACCTGAAGAGAAAGAGGTGCAGCGCCGTGGTCCTCGTGAGGCAGTATGTCCAGGTTCTTGGTGGTCTCAAAGCGTGCAAAAAAGCTGTTTAGCTCCTCTGCTAGAGTGCTACTGCTCTCGCTGTTCATTGGGCCCTGGCCTTTATAGTTGGTCAGGGCCTGTATCCCCCTCCACATCTGCTGTGGGTCACTGTCAGTAAAGTGGCCCTCAACCTTCCTCCTATACATCTCCTTGGCATGTTTGATGGCCCTTCTCAGCTCAGCTCTGGCAGTTTATAAGTGTTCCTAAGGAAGTATGATACTTAACTGAAAAGAAATGTTAAAGATGTTAAGATTTTAATAAATATTAATGATAGAATTGAATTGGAATGGAATGTGTGTTTTATTTACATATATATATATAATATTTTCCTTTTAAGAATATAGTGTCTATTCTAAGAATGTACCAAGCAGAATTTGATTGGAAGTTATGTATTATATTGAATGTTATAATCTTAAAGGTATAAGAGTTTGAATGGATAAAATTAAAAGATATGAAGATGTCATACTCCAATTAGTAACTACAGGGGAAAATTTGTTTAATGAGAAAAGATAATATGAAATTGAAACAGGACAAAATAAAGTTGAGAAAATTAAAGAGGGGAAAAACTATGTAGAAAATACAAAACAGTAATAAGATATGGAATAGAACATAAAAATGAACATGAAATTGAGTTTGTGTCTGTATGAAGAAGTAATAACCTGGGACCATGCTATTTCAAAAAAAGATGTTTTATTTGTATTTTGTTTTTGTGAAAACCCAAATAAAATTTTCAAAAAAAAGAAAGAAAAGAAACTAGGTACAAAAGCCAGGCTTACTACTGACCGAGAACATAGTGAAATGGTGGATAGTCTCTGTGCAGAGGTGGTTCTGACCAGTTCTAGAGAACTGGTAGTGGAAATTTTGAGCAGTTTGGAGAAACGGCAAATACCACCTCTGACTGGCCTCGCCACCATCTATTCTCTGCCTCCCGAGTCCCAACTGATCGGCTAGGTCTTCTTTTGTTGCCCTGCATAGGAGAACGGAGCTGTAAAGCAGGTTAATGGGGTGGGGAAGGAATGGGATTTTTCAGTAACCTTCCATCTGAAGTGGGGTTGGAATGGAGATGTTACAGTATCCTTCCCCTGCCACCCCCACAAAGCCACGCCACGCCACGCCACGCCTACCAAGCTGTGCCCAGAGAATCGGTAGTAAATTTTTTTTAACCCCGCCACTGTCTCTGTGCCTTATAATGTCAATCAATAGTATATGATGAACAAGCATTCAAGAGATCTGTTCCGAACTAGCAGGCTCGTAAGCCTGAAACTCTAATTGCTTTTCCTTCCACGGCAGGCTCGTAATCCTGCACTTTTGATTGGTCCGTGAATAGCCGATCGTGATTGGTCATTTTAGACTAATCCGATTGGCTAGTTAACGGGTTGCTGCGATTGGACGCCCCAAGCGCGGCAAACTCAAATTATTGGATGTTTTGACAGCAGCCAGCTGTATAAAAGGAGCTGCTGCTGCCTGAGTATTTCGCTCTGTTCTGAAGTCACTAATAAAGAGTTGGAGTCACTATTTCGATGCCTCGTCTCCGTTCTTGTGCCCACTCTCCCAGATCTAACAAGATCTAACATGGCCTAGCACACAGTATGGAAGCAACAAAGGCCACTGAATAGATATTTGGATCCTGGAATGTGTCTATTCCAACAAAGGTCAGATTAGTGCAAGAAATTGTATTTCCTGTGACACGCTCTAGAAGGAAGGAAAAGAAAATGTACTTTGGAAAAGCAGAATAAAAGGAGTTTTGACACTTTTGAGCTTGATGTTGGAAAAACTGCCTGAGAAGACTATGGGCAGCCCAGAAAAATCAACAAAAATGAACAGATTATCCAAAAAAAATAAAAAAAAATCAAAGCAGAGTTCTCACTTGAGACACAAATGACTAGGCTGAAATTCTTCTACTGGGACCCATGTTAAAACCTTTCTCAAATGCTGAGAATTGTGAAAGGAAAGAGAAGACCAGCAGCAAAGGGGGTGTAGTTGATTTCAGCAATGAGTACCACATTGTAAGATCTCAACAATCAAGTTAGGGACAATTGTCCGGGAGAAACTCTATCTATATGGCTACTTAAGGTTGACACTGACGATGACAGATCTCTATCTATCTATCTATCTATCTATCTATCTATCTATCTATCTATCTATCTATCTATCTATCTATCATCTATCTATCTCTATTTCTATCTCTATCTTGAGCAAAGCAACAAATTGCAATAGCTGGCAGGTCAACATCACCCCTGAGAGATAAGCATTCCAGGCTGATTCTGACAAGGGAGGAAACAACAACAAAAGACAAGCCTCCTTTGACCAACATGACTGAAGCAAAAACAACAGGGCTAATTACAAATGGGAGGCAGTTGGAAGGGCCTATTAGGCATGCAAGGGCTAAATTGGTTAATGATATATAAAGGCATAGATCTCTGTAATGGTAGCTTAATACTCTGACGATGTCAGCGGAGTCTGACGAAAGCTTAAGTAAGTAAATATAATTTTAGTTTTGGAGATTGCAAGATGTCTGTTTCTTCTTTTACAACTATACATGGAATTTGTATTTTTAGAATAGTTTATAATATATATAGTTATTCATACTATGATTCAGATATTTAGAACAGGTGCATGAAAACTGACAAAAAATTCCCCCCTCAAATCTCCCCTCCCCTAGAGTGAAAATAAATCACAGGCACTAATATAATATAATCAAAAGATGGGGCAAAGATAAGGTAATTGAAGGATAAGGCCTACCAGGAAAAAGGTTTTAAATCACAAATGGCCTTTCAGAATCTCTCCACTTTGCTTGCCATCAGATAAATTAGGTGACATTTCATCAATATTTTCTTGCAAGTCAAGTTCATTATCAGAAGAAATAATATAAAGGCTAGATGAATATTTCAGTTGGCACTAGATCCTTCCATTGATACATTAATCCTTCTGACCTTTCCCAACTGATAAGATAATTTAAAAGCATTATCAATTGCGGCTTTCAGTTTGGGCAGTCTGGCTTGTACTGATATATCAATAAAGATCCACCCTTAACCCACCCATTCATACTTAGGACACTTTCTCAGTTGGGGAAGGAAACCTCAAGCTGAGAAAAATGAAGCTGTTCTTTGTGGGTGCAGCCTTGTTGATTTCTGTGCTCAGCACAGATGCTCAGGTGAGATGAAACCTGCATTTTAGGAAAGGTAACATGAGAGAAGGCAGAGAAACCCGTGTGGCTCAAACTCTGTGGGTTAATCCCAAACTAAACAGGTCACTCTTGGGTTCTACTGAAATCCTAGATATAATAAATATAGTTGTGTAATGCTATATGGAAGATATCTTTGTTTGAACCCTATTCAAAAGGGAATTGCAAGCAACTGCAAGTAGATCAATAGATACCACTTTGGTAGGAAGGTAACAGCAATTCTGTGCACCTCAGCATATAGTCATGCTGGCCACATGACCACAGAAGTGTATATGGACATCACTGGCTCCTTCAGCTAAGAAACAGAGATGACCACTAGCCCCTAGAGTTGGTCACACCTGGACGAGGGAAACCTTTACTTTATTACATTTTATAATGGTTTTAGTGTTAGCAGGATAAAACAAGATAAATAATGGGTGATTATTATTCTTTTCCCTACAGAATTATATTCCAGATCTTCCACCTCCAGTAAGTGAAATAATTTCTTGTTTTAATGTATTTTGATATTTCTGACGGCTCTCAGAACTCAAGCTGGGAAATGAGATCACAAAATCACGAAGGGGCAGCCAGTTGGTCAAATCTAATCCATCTTCTGATGTGACATAATCAAGCTTCATACCTTGCTCACCCAAAGATCAATCATGGTCCAAACTGATCCCAAGGGAAATCATTAGTTTCAGAATTTTAGTTTCCCATATAAATGGCATTAAAGACAAGCATATGGGGGTTCCTCTGAATCCCCTCACAGAAACTTCCTTTTCTTTGTTGGAGAAAAAACAGATTTGTAAATGTATTTTTGAATTTCTGCAGGGTATCCTGGGTCTCAGGGCTATAGTGTTTCTACAAACTATGATCCACAGTACCCTGAACCTTTAAATAGAGTGTGATCAAAGTTTCCCTTCTTTTTACAGGCACCGTTTGTGCAAATATGTATAAAAAAATAGATGGAGCTTTGTTTACCATACCCAAAATATTGACATACCTTGAAGATACAGTAGCTTGGCTCACAATTCACTCCACTGCATTCAGAACAGGGAGGTTCAGCCCCACAACCCAAACTAATGTTTTCATCCATTTTAAAAGTTACTTGTTCATTTTTTTTTACTTAGAAACTATATACTTGATGCTTTTACTTTCTTATTAAGAAAGTAAATGAAATAAACCAACACCTTTTGAAAAGATCTTTATCTTTTGAAGCGTCAACATTTTCCTTCCACCCTCTCTGTCTCTGTCTCTCCCTCTCCCTCTCTCTCTCTCTCTTTTTTCTTTCTTTCATATTGTTTTTAGTGGTAAATTAAACACTGAGACTTGGAAGCCTTTGGTTACCACTTGAAAAATTGCCTGGTTCGCTCTGTGTCTATTTCACTGTTTCTGCTCTCCATTTTTCTAAATATTTTAGTTGTCTGTGGAAAACCTTACCTATTTAAGTTAAAGTACTTCATCTCCATATATGCATATTTAATATTTCATTTTATTTATGAAATTTACCTGCCACCCATCTCACACTTTAAAGAGACTCTCAGTTATATAAATTATCATGCAACAGAAATATAATAAAAGATTTGGGGGCATAAATATAATGCTCACAGATCCATGTGTATGTGTATGCTTATATGAAAAAGAATTTGCATTTTACGCTGTTTAAATATCTGTTAAAGCTACTTCACCAAGAAAGAAATTCATATTTTTCTTCTTTCTGCAGTGGCCTCTGAGATATCTTTGCTCAGCAGTGAATATAACCTTTGCCTGTTCATATTATACCTATTTAAGATAACCCGCTAAATGGGGTTTAGGGCCCCATTTAGGAACCCATTTAGTCCTGTTTCCAAATCTGGGGTAAATAGTGTGAATAATGTGATACTGTGAAGAGTAGCCATGTGAGATCTTTTTCCATTTGGATCTATGGATGGCTCAGAAGAGATTGGACAACCATTTATTTGAAATGGCATTGGAGTTCCTGCCTGAGCAGGGGGTTAGACTAGAAGACCTCCAAGGTCTCTTCCAACTCTGTTATTCTATTCTATTCTATTCTATTCTATTCTATTCTATTCTATTCTATTCTATTCTATTCTATTCTATTCTATTCTATTGATTGATTAAATGCATCAGCTGCCCACTGCCCATCTCACACTTAAAAGCAACTCTTGGCTTCTACAGCTGATGACATAATTGAAATATAAAAAAGATCTGAAATCCTAAATAGTATGCACACTCACCCATGCCTATGTTTAGACTTATATATAGGAAAGAGTAATGCAAGCTTGGAGTTTCTAGATTTCAAGGTTTATTCAAACTAGTTCACCGAGAATCATAGCCATGTTTTTCTTCTTTCTGCAGTGGGCTTTTGGCTCAGCCGTGAGTATAACCTTTGCCTTCTCATATTATACCCATTTTGGAGAACTCCCAAAAATGACATGGCCCTGAAAATTGTGGGGTTCCATTCATGGATAGGTGATTCCAAACCTGAGGAAAGTATGGTGTGAAAACCGGGGGAGAGATTGCTGTGAAGCAGAAGATGGATATGAGAAATCCTGAAGGAACTTATAACCAATAACCAATATAACCATGATAGCAGTGTTCCAATATTTGAGGGGCTGCCACAGAGAGGAAGGGGTCAAGCTATTTTCCAAAGCACCTGAAGGCCAGACAAGGAATAATGGATGGAAACCAAAAAAAAGGACAGATTCAACCTGGAAATAAGGAAGAATTTTCTGATAGTGAAAATAATCAACCAATGGAACAGTTTGCCCTTGGAAGTTGTGGGAGCGTCATCACTTGAGACTTCCAAGAAGAGATTGGACTGCCACTTGTCAGAAATGGTGTAGGGTCTTCTGCCTGGGCAGGGGGTTAGACTAGATGACCTACAAGGTCCCTTCCAACTCTGATTATCTGATTACACCAAGTGTGTTTAGTTGTGGGCCTCCTTAGAATCCCCTCCAGACTCTTCCTTCTTTTTGTTGTAGAAAGGACTGGTTTGTAATATAACTCTGAATTTCTGTAGGAGTACCCTGGCTTCAGGGACAATGTTCCTTTTGGAAACTCCATTCCACGAAATCCTTCATTTGTGAGTATGATCTTCTGCATGGCCTTCTTATTTTCTGTGCTTTTGGTGAGCAATAGGCCCCCTGCTTATAGGCTGACCTTCCCAAGTTCTATTTCAATAAGTAAGTTTGTGTATATACCATTTAAACATCTATTAAAGGTATTTCATAAAGAAAGAAATCTTTGTTTCTCTTCTTTCTGCAGTGGCTTTTTAGACACTTTGGCTCAACAGTATAATTTTTGCCTACTCCTATTATACTCATTTGAGAGAATCCCCAAACTATCTAACCCTGAAAACTTAAGGCTTCCATTTAATCTTCTTCCCAAATCAGGGATAGGTGTACTGTAAGGAGTAGCCTTTGTCTATATACAGATATTTATTAGTTTATTTATTTAATTTATGTACCTGAAATATCATGCTTAAAAGCAACCCTTGGCTTATATAATTATATAACTGAAATATAAGAAGAAAAATCAAAGGCATACATATTATGCACACACGTGCACACAAACACATCCACATTTATGTATATGCTTACAAGAAAGAGAATGCAAGCTTGCACTTATAACAATTAAGACTATTTAAAACATTAGAACTGTTTCATTAAGAAACAAAACCCTATTTTTCTTCTTCCTGCAGTTGCCTTTTAAACGCTTTGGCTCATATGTGAGTATAATCTTTCTCTGCTCGTGCTATATTCATTTGAGAGAACTCCCCAAAACTATCTGGCCATGAAGATTGTTAGGTCCCATTTAGTTCTGCTCCAAAACATGGAGTGGGTGTACTGTGAAGAGCAGCCTTTGGGGATCTTTAACTTTTTACATTTGGGTCGAAATGTGGACATTTATTTATTCAATTTAAATGCTGCCCATCTCATATTTAAAAGGAATCTCAGCTTATGTAAGTTATTGTACAACTGAAATAACAGAAAGATTTGAGGACATAGATACCACGCACTCACATCCATGATAGAGAAGGTAAGCCAGAGGTCTCCAAACTTGGCAACTTTAAGACTTGTGGACTTCAACTCCCAGAATTCTCCAGCCAGCATAACTCCAGCCCACATTTGCAAAGGTAATACTTGGCTGGAGAATTCTGGGAGTTGAAGTCCACAAGTCTTAGAGTTGCCAAGTTTGGAGACCTCTGATATAAGCTAACATTTGCACCCTTTAAAACTATTAAAACTGTTTCACCAAGAAAAAAAATCTATACTTTCCTTCTTTCTGCAGTCGCTTTGGCTCAGAAGTGGGTATTACCTTTGCCTGCTCATATTATACCCATCTGAGAGAACTCCCCCCCAAACTATCTGGCTCTGAAAATTTTAGAGTCTCATTCAGGGATAGGTGCTCGCAAATCTGGGATAGATGCACTGTGAAGTAGAATCCTGGGAGATTGCCATGAAGTGGAAGACAGGGAGTCCTCAAAGACAGAGGAGGAAGGCAGACAACTGGGATATCCCCTCTTCATTCCTTGATGGTGCAGGATCTTATAACCAAGGGACTCAGTGGTGGGATTCAATTTTTTTTTACTACCAGTTCTGTGGGCGTGGCTTGGTGGGAGTGGCAGGGGAAGGGTACCGTAAAATCTCCAGTCAGAGGTGGT
The DNA here is from genome assembly GCF_049901735.1 of Notechis scutatus. NCBI lineage: Eukaryota > Metazoa > Chordata > Lepidosauria > Squamata > Elapidae > Notechis > Notechis scutatus. The sequence goes on along the minus strand of NC_142016.1, from coordinate 19,827,389 downwards.
ATTTTCCGGTTTTCCGAACTACTCAAAATTTCCGCTACCGGTTCTCCAGAACTGCTCAGAACCTGCTGAATCCCACCTCTGAAGGGACTCTTTTTAAAAAAAAATAATAATATGAAAATTTGTACGAGTAGTCCTCATTTAATTATCCCAATTCTGACCAGCTAGCAAAGTGATTGCTAAGTAAAATATTGCCTGAGGATGATTTATAATGATTGTGCTTATAATTTGAAACAGGAGAATGCGTAGTAACTGACTGCAATTTTGAATATGTGACCGAGGCAAAGATGTTGTGAAAGTGGAATATGTGGGTCAAGATTGAAAATCTATTTTTTTATTACCATTGCAACTCACCATCTATGGCAGTTGATAAACAAGGGCCACCTGTAGTATCTTTCCTTACAGATGTTGTAAGGATAAAATTAGCAAGACTCTAGTACCGTGATGGCAAACTATGGCACGCGTGCCACAGGTGGCAGCAGAGCCATTTGTGCCGGCACGCGAGCTGAAGGCAAACTTAACTCACTGCGCATGTGCGTGCCTCACAGCTGATTTTTGGCGGGTTTGAGGCCTTTTTCGGCCTCCCAAAGGCTTGAGGAAGGCTTCTGCAGGCTTCTGGAGGCTTTGCAGACAGAAAACTAGCTCCGTTTCATCACTTTCTGATTTTCCAAAAATACAGGAAGTGACATAATGGGGCTAGTTTTTGGCCTGCAAAGCTTCCAGAAGCCTGCAGAAGCCTTCCTCAAGCCTTTGGGAGGTCGAAAAAGGCTTCAAATGGGCCAAAAATCAGCTGTGAGGTGCAGTGCAGGTAAGGGGGCAGCGTGGGGGTATGTGGGGGGTGGGAGGATTGCACGCACATGCATAGGGGGGTGGGAGGGGAGCATATTACCTTCTGGGTGCTGGCACGCGAGCGTGAGCATGCAAGCGCACGCACAATTTTTGGCACAGGAGCCCAAAGAGGTTAGCCACCACTGCTCTAGTATATGCCATTTACATCTTTCAGAGGCAATGTTGAATATAAACATTATTTATTAAGTATGTCCTAGATGTCTGCAGGCCTTCCCTACAAAGGGTATGAAGGTCCTCCATATGCATGGATTTAGTTGTGGGTCTCCTTAGAGCCCCTCCCAGACTCTTCCTCCCAGACTTTGTTGCAAAAGGCCTGGTTTCTAATAGATGTTTCCATTTCTGTAGGGGTATCCTGGCTATTGGGGTGATGTTTCTTTTAAAAATTCTATTCCACAGCGCCGTCCATTTGTAAGTATGAACATCTCCATCACCTTCTCATTTTCTTGGTTGAGGAACAGACTCCCTGCTTACAGTCTGAAGTTCCCAAATTCTGTTTCAATTACTTCCCACCCAGGGAGGACTGTGGGTTAAGACAGCTGCTAGAAAAAACAGTTAAGAGATTGGTCACTATCAAGAGTATGCAGTATGCATAATCAAAAGCTCCAAATTGAGGTCATAAATTTTTTGTGCAACACTCATATAGAATGGATAGAGCTTTGATCACCATTGCTACAATCTTGGTGTCAGCATTCCGAGTAATGCACCCATTGAAAGCATAACTGCAAGGCAAGTGGATCCCTCAAATGATAGGTTTATTGGATACATCATATCAGCACAGCCAGTGAAAACCAACTCTGACAGTTCCCACGGTTTTCACCTAATTAAAAGAATCAAATTCCCCCCTCCCGGGTGTCACCGGTCACATTGTCCAATGAAGATGGAAGGCAGGCTCTTCACTTCCTTCAATGGCCACCTGTTTCAATGACCTTGGTTTCCACACGAAAGCATTTTGTTTTGACTGGAACCTGGCTATCTACTCCCCCCTTCCCTTCCCTCTCTCTGACTTCATGGCAACTATGAGGCAGCACAAGATGACTTCAGCCAGGTTTGCTTCAGAATTGACAATTGGGTTTTTTGACCATACTCCGAGGATACCTTTGCTCACAATTCCGTCCACTGGATCCAAAACAGTTGGGGTTTAAATTGACAAAATACTGTTTTTTATCCATTTTGAAGTCACTTCTCCATGCTTATTTACTGTATTTATTTGGTGCATTTATTTACTTACTCATTGATTAAGAAAATATACTGTACTGTACTGAACTGAACTGTACTATATACTGTATCTCTTGATACAAAGCAACCTTCCTTTGAGAACATTTTGCTCTTTTAAAGCAACCTTGTTTAGTATTCAAAAATTCCTGTTTCTACTCTCCATCTTTCTACTGTAGAATTATTACATTTATTTATTTATTTATTTTATTTATTTGATTTGCCAATTGTTTACAAGATAATAAGTATAAGTGTATACATAGTTGTGAATACATGAAATGGGTACATATAAGAAAAATAAAAGAATAAGAGAAACAATAGGACAGGGACGGTAGGCACGTTGGTGCGCATATGCACGCCCCCTACAGACCTCTTAGGAAAGGGGTGAGGTCAATAGTAGACAGTCTAAGGTTAAAGTTTTTGGGGTTTGGGGAAGAGAATACAGAGTCGGGTAGAGTATTCCAGACATTGACCACTCTATTGCTGAAGTCGTATTTCCTGCAATCAAGTTTGGTGCGGTTTACTTTGAGTTTGTATCTATTGTGTGCTCTTGTGTTGTTATGGTTGAAGCTGAAGTATTCATTGACAGGTAGGACATTGCAATGTATGATTTTATATAGCATGCTTAAGTCAGACCGAAGACGGCGTAATTCAAGGTTTTCTAGTTCTAGAATTTCAAGTCTGGTGGCATAAGGTATTCTACAACGAGTAGAAGAGTGGAGAACTCTTCTTGTGAAATATTTCTGGACTTTCTCAATTGTGTTAATATCAGATACGTAATGAGGGTTCCAGACTGATGAACTGTATTCGAGTATTGGTCTAGCAAATGTTTTGTATGCTCTGGTTAGTAGTGTGATATTACCAGAGAAAAAGCTACGTAGGATTAGGTTAACAACTCTTAATGCCTTTTTGGCTATGTAGTTGCAGTGGGCTCTAGCACTTAGATCATTAGAGGTGAGTATTCCAAGGTCCTTTACAGAGCTTGGGTCATCAACAAGATCTTGGCTATTCAGCTTGTATTTTATTTTCTGATTTTTTTGCCAATATGTAGGACAGAGCATTTATTTGTTGAGATTTGAAGTTGCCATTTGTTTGACCATTCTGATACATAGTCAAGATCTTTTTGTAGGGTAGCAGTATTGTCTGTGGTATTGAACAGCTTTACATCATCAGCGAAGAGAACGCAATTGCTCTTAATATGATCACAGAGGTCGTTTATGTAGAGTATGAAGAGAGTTGGTCGTAGAACACTGCCCTGGGGGACACCACTATTGACAGGTACTGGATTTGATAGGACGCTCCCGATTTTGACCATTTGTTGTCTGTTTGACAGGAATGCTTCTATCCAGTTATTCAGTTGTCCAGAGATACCATAGGATTTTATTTTTAGGAGTAGTTTGTCGTGTACCACTGAATCAAAGGCTTTACAGAAGTCTATGTAGATTGCGCTCTATTGCTTTGACCTGATCGAGTTGTGTAGTCCATATGTTTTTGAAGTGTAAGAGTTGCAGATTACAGGATAGTTTTTTTCTGAAACCAAATTGTTTATTGGAGAGTAGGTTGTTTGTCTCTAAGTGGAGGATGATGGATTGGTTAATAATTGATTCCATGACTTTACAGGTGACGCAGCATAAGGAGATTGGCCTGTAATTTTCAACTAGGCTTGGGTCTCCCTTTTGAAGATGGGGATGACTGTGGCTTGTGACCATAGGTTAGGCAAGGAGCTGGTCCTGAAAGATTTTTCAAAGATTATGCTTAGAGGTTTGGCTATGGCAGTGGATAGCTTTCTTAAGAAGTAGGCACATATTCCATCCGGTCCAATAGATAGAGATGGTTTTAGATTGCATAGTGATTTTTTAACATTGTCTTCTGTGAAATCGATATGTATTAGATCATTGTTGTTATCTGTGGTACGGCTAGGAAATACTGGGCATGATCCATTGCTGTTTACAAATACTGAGCCAAGAATGTGTTAAAGATGTTGGCTTTAATGGTGTCGTCACAGTGTCTTTACCATCAGGTCCTATCAAGGGAGGGATGGACCTTGAGTCTTTTAGTTTGTTGTTTACAAAATTGTAAAAAGCACGGGTGGAATTGGTGCTTAGAAGGTTTTCCTCTTGTTTAATGTGATAATTGGTGCATTCGGTCTTTATCTGGTGGCATAAATTTTTGTATCGGTTTTTGAAATTGGCAACGTGACCAGATTTGTTTTTCCGCCAGAGTGATCTCTTTTTGGATTGAAGTTTCCTTATTGATATGGGTAATCTGCTTTTTTGTTTTGTTTTGGGAGTTGTTGTTGGAACATATAGTTTGATGACTCTTTTGACTTCAAGTAAAAATATGTTGTAATGGTCTTCAACGGTATTGCATCCAGTGAATAGAGATTGCCAATCAAGGGATGAGAGATCGTTGTCTATAAGATCATAGTTGCCTTTTTGAAGTTACAATTGGGGATTACATCATTGTGGTGATTTTTGTGTGGACGTATGTTGAGACAAAAGTCAATCATATTGTGGTCACTACTGGAAAAGGGTTCTTTAGTTTGTATTCCGTAAATTAAATTCAAACTATTGCAGAAGATGAGATCGAGGCAGTTGTTTAGTCTAGTATTGTTGGTTACTAGTTGTTCCAGTCCCAGATTTGTAATAGCATTGTAGAAGGTTGTGTGTATGATTTCAGTTGTACAATCATTTAGGGTCCAGTCAATATGAGGCAGATTGAAATCACCAAGAAGGATAAAAGGGTATGGGCAGGATGCAGCCCATGTTAGTAATGTATTTAGCTTGTTTACATGTTCGATGTCATAATCAGGTGCTCTGTAACATAGTAAGAATCGAATTGTGATATTTAAGGATAGTTCACAGATGATGGTTTCAGGACGGGCAAGCTCCTGGGTAACTTGGATATTTTTTAGATGTAAGGATTTTTTATAGAATATAGCAACACCACCTCGGGGAGAGATGCATTGAGCCATGTTTCACAGACAAATATAATGTCGAAGTTAGCCATATTTAGGAGGATGAGAAATTCAGGTATTTTATTCACGAGGCTTCTTGCATTGAGTAGTTTGCATTTAAGGCCGGCAGTAGTTGGGATTGAGGTAGTTGGGGGCGTGCGTGCCTAGTCTTGGGTGATGGTGGATGGGTTGAGGTAGGGTTGTGGTTGAGGGTAAAAGCTGAGTATTGGGTTGCGTGGCTTACTTTTGATACAGTCAGCATGGTAGTCAATGTACAGGTCCTTCTCTCCATTGTCTAGACGGTTTTTGAGTTCGATGTGGAGTACACGGGAGCGGGCATGTTGCTGTATGGTTAGGTCAGGGCGGCAACGGAGGTTCTTATGGTTGGTGTTGGTTTTGGCGAGTGAGTTTATAGTATAAATGAATTTACGTTTGCTTGATTCATTTTTGCAAATGACCCTGCACAAGCGTGGGGCCACAGAGCCGTCTCTATTTTTGAGCTCTCGGTCGATGCGGGAAATGTCAAGTATTTCATCAGGGAGATGGTTGATGCTTGATAATCTCTGATGATGTTTCGGACAGTTGTGATGTCATCATTGACATTGATGTCTTCTAGACCAAATAAGATGGCGTTTGGATGTTTCCGTTCACGCTCAACGGCTTCTCTGATGAGGATTGGGATATCAATATTTGTCTGGGTTGTGTTTATTTGTGGATTGGGTTTTGGATTGGATTGTGGTTGTTGGGTAGAGATGTGGTTTGTAGCTATTGGATGTTCAGGTTTTTGCGTTGTGTCTTTTTTTCAAGGTTGGATATTCTTTCTTTTACGGCGTCCAGGGATGCTACTATGGTGTTGAGGGATGTTTTAATGGTTTCGATGGTAGGGGATGTTTCAATGGTTTCGATGGTATCAACTCTTCAGACAGATCCAGTTTGGGTCTGCATGATTTGCAGAAATATGGAAACTCATTGGATGATTCTAGGTATTGAATCATTTGCTCAGGTAATCCCAAGCAGTCATGATGAGCGTATTTTTTACACAGAGAACATTTGATGTAGTTTTCATTATCCTTTAGATTTTTGTAGCATTTAAGGCATGTGCAGGAGTCTTGTGGTTCATTGATGGGCATTATCTTCTCTTTAGGTTGTGGTTTGGTGTAGGATTTTCTTTTTGGCATGGTAGGATTGTTAAAATAGTACGTTGATTGAATTAATTAAAGGAACAATTTTGGGTAATCTATATAGCCAATATTACATCAAACAATCAATTGCAGTAATCTCTCAAGTCAGATAATATTCCTGAGCAACAATCAGCCTGATCAATTAATTACTCTAATCACTAATCAATTAATTACACTAATCATTAATCACACTGTTCATTTAAATTCACTAAATCAATGATTTTGCTATTCAATTAAATTACATGAATTTTGATCTTTTAAACTAGTCAGTAATCACACTATTTGCACTAAACACTCTAATCACATTAATCAATTAAAAACAATAAATCAATTAAACCATTAATAAAATATTTTTATAGAAATTGATTATCTAATTGTTGATATAGGTGATGAGGTAGAAAAGTTGTAAGTTTTGAGGTAATGAGGTAGTATTAAGAGTCTGCAAGGAACGGGTTAATTGTTTTACTAGCAGCTGAATGAGAGGAATTTATCGCTCTTTGAATAGCAGATCGCTATTACTCTGTAAACAGGAAGTTGTAACACAGTGTTCCAAGGGTTTTTATCCGAGTGAAGGAAAGGTTGAACAGCTCACAGGAAACTATTTGTTTTTGTTTTCCCTTGATGAATGAGATTTCTGGGCCCCTCCTAGTTAACTGAATACACTTTCAAAGTTTGTTGCTTTTAAGAGAAAGAGGCACGTCTTGCACTGGTAATTTCAAACAGTTTATATTTTTACTGTGTAGACTCAGATTTGTATTAAGCATTCACTCCTGGCTTTAATATACCTCTGCTTCTATCACTCCTGGAGTCCAGATTAGCAATTTGGCGAGGAGAAAAGAGGGAAGAGGGAAATGGGAAATGGGGCGGCAGGGAGGAGGCAGTCTGCTTCACACCCTAGCTGCAAACTTCTGGAGACAGTCTCACAGCTCCCAGTGCTCACCGCCCTGCAAGGATGGGATGAATCTCACCGACTCCAAAGATGATCGTTCTCTGGGCTGGGTCGCTCCTGGGAAAAGTCAGATTCTCACTCAGCAGTTGAGGGGAAAACTCACGAAGTCGAGGGAAAAAGCCACAGTTGGAGCGCTCTCGCTCAGCGATCCTCCCGGCCGGCACTCCTCGGGCTTTCCTCCCTCTCTCTCCGGAGCGAAGCGGTAGCTAACATAACTTAAATATCAGAAGATTTGCAGGCATGAATATAATGCACACAGACATAAATACGCACATACACATACACCCAGGTGTATGCTTATATGAGTGAGAATGCAAGTTTGCACTTATACCATTTAGATATTTATTAATGCTACTATCAAGAAATAAATCCATGTTTTTCTTCATTCTGCAGTGGTTTCCTAGATCCTTTGGCTCATCAGTGAGTATAACCTTTGCCTGCTTATACTATACCCATTCGAGAAACCCCCTCCCCACCCAAAAAGCTGGTCCTGAAGATTTTAGGGTGCCATTTACTCCCAAATCTGGGGTAGAAGAATAGCCTTGGGGGGTCTTTATCTTTTTCCATTCAGGTCTATATATGGCTATTTTATTTATTTAATGTATATGCTACCCATCTCACACTTAAAAGCAACTTGGCTTATATAGTTTATTATATAGCTGAATTATAAAAAAAAGATCTGAGGGTCTAAATATTATGCACAGATACACCCGTGAATGTATAAGCTTATATGGGAAAGAGAATGAAAGTTTGCATTTTATACATTTAAGGGTCTATTAAAACTATTTCACCAAGAAAGCCATTTTGTTCTTTTTGCAGTGGCCTTTTAGACACTTTGGCTCAAGAGTGAGTATTACCTTTGCCTCTATATAAATGCACCTTCTAAATGGACAACTATTTAAAATCACAATTGCCAAAACATCTCAGGGAGACCTTTTCCCGAGCAAGATTAAAACAGCTGGATACAATGGTTTGATTTGAGAGTTTCCTGTCTATCCCATACAATGAACTGGAGCTGAAGAGGTAGAAGATCTGACTCATATATTATTCGATTGCTGTTTGTATAAGGGGCTGAGAGATAAGTACCTTAATCCACATATTAAACATACGACCCAGTGGGAGGCCCATTTAAAACAACTTACCTCATGTGTGGCCAGAATCTGAAAATGACATTTAATACAGCAGAGTTTCTGACTAAAATGGCCCAACTGAGATCGGCATAGGTGGGCCTGATTGGGGTAGATTGCAGGGGTGATAAAGAAATATAACTTTATGTCATTTTATTCTTTCTTACATATTTATGTATTCAATTATTGCATTTTATCCTATAACTATTGTACTTTACCCTACTCTCATTTTAAATTGTCTGTTTCAAATTTTATTGGTAATATGTTTTTGATCCTGTACCTTGATATGGCCTATAGGCTAATCCAGGGTTGGGATTCTACCGGTTTGGCCTAGTTCGGGCAAACCGGTAGCTCTGAGGATCAGTTGTGAGTGAACCTGATTCACACTGTGCCACGCGTCAGCTGTTTAACACAGAGAGATTGCTGGAGGTCAGAAGATCAGAAGCATGCACTCACCAAACCGGTTGTTACACCAGTTGAATCGCCCCCCTGGGCTAATCAATCAATCAATATATATATATATATATATATATATATATATATATATATATATATATATATATATATATATATATATAATATATATATATATATATATATATTCTATATACCCAATTAAAGAGAACTCCGCCCAAAAGTGCCTGGCCCTGAAAATCATAGGTTCCTATACAGGGTTAGGTGCTCCCAAATCTTGGGTAGGTGCCTTGTGAAGCATAGCCTTGTAGATTGGAGTGGGGGGCCGAGGGAGTAGAAAGAGACTATTGCAAGACAGGGAAGGAAAGCAGAGAGATATAACAATTCTGCATTGCAGAAGATGGAAAAGTTCCTTCCAGTTCAATAGCAACATTGTTTTCTGCAGCATCTATTTAAGAGGGGAAGCATGTTATCCTTCATCCGTTCTTACTCTTGTGGTCCTGATGTTGTGCTAGGCCACAACTGACCACTCACCTTTAGCTGCCCATTCCCCAATTAGAGGTTATAAGCAGTGGTGCGATTCAACCAGTGTAACAACAAGTGATCATGCATTTTGTGCGCCCGTGTGCACCATTTAAAAAAGCCCCTTTTCAACTTTTATAGTTACCTTCTACTGGAGCCCCATGAGTAAAACAGCTGTGCTCCAAAACAAGGAAATAAAGCACAGGAAAGAGCAGAGGCGAGTGGGCGGGGCCAAATGATCACCAGAACTACCAGTTCGCCCAAACCAGTCCAAACCGGTAGAATCCCACCCCCTGGTTATAAGATGCTCTTTGCAGGCTTTTTCACTTTTTTTGTTTGCAAAATTGATAGGAAAAAAAGTATTTGTCCTCTCACTCTATGTCTTTTGTGTGTGTGTGTGTGGTGTTTGCCCATAGGATCACTTTAGATCTGAAAAGCTGGTGAGTATCTTATTTTGTTTCTACCCTTTTAAGATGATTGTTCCCTTTGGAATCTGATTGCTCTGGCATCTCAGATGTGTCCCGTTGCAAACATTTATCAAGCTTTCTTTTGGAGTAGAAAAAGCTAAACCCACCCAAACCCAGGTTGCAATCTTTCCTGGACCATTCTCATATCGACATATGAGGTTATAATGTGCCTCTTTGCTTCTTCCTTTATTGCCTGGCCCTGTTCCCAAAGATGTAGAGCACATTCAAACGTGTCAAACAGTAGAACATAAAAAAGACCCGAGTTGGCTTCTCCAGACCAATCAATATATATCCCATGTTATTTCAATGTTGTGCACCCAGGTGGCATGTTCATGTATCAGCACCTTGAATAAGAAACAACATGAATGTTGGATGTCAAAAAAAGAGGGGGGGGGAAGGAGTGGATGGGCTTCCCATTTAAAATAATGATCATTATATGACAGTGTACTCTAGGAACTGTCAAGATTTTCATTCAAAGGAAAAGATGAAAATGTTCACAGACACAAAACATTATTGTGTGTGTTACTAGACATACCCTCTACCCATGTCCTGCAGCCGGCAAAGGGATAAATTTAAAAAAACTGGTGCAAAATTAGCGCAGAGTCCAGATTTTATCTGTTTTTCAATTATATGCAGGACTTCCTTGCAAGACAGATGATGATTTAGGGTTCTGCTAGAACATTTAAGGATCAGTTTCAAAGCAGAAGGAGAAGATAAGTGTTGAATAGTGTTGTATAAACAACCAAATTCAATCAATTCAAATGGAAAATCAAAAGTGTTATTATAAGCATACAATACTACATTGCTACATTGTTTTAAAAAGTGTAAGAAAAAAGACCACCAAATATGCAGTAAGAATATTTTTTTAAAAAAATTAAATCAGAGATGAAACAAATAACCTATTAAGAGGATCTAAGAATAAAGATCCTTTCTAAATATTGTGTCTTTTTATTTTTATTTTGCTAGATCCATATGTTGGGTGTAAGTATCTGGAAATATTTATTATCATTTCAATACTTGACAAAAAGAACTTGGTTCAGATCTCCAGTTCGTATCAAACATCCTCTTTCCTCTGGCAGCCAAGTCTGCCTGAGAAAATGACATTCATTTGCACATTAAACAGGTTTGCTATTCAAATTAGTTAAAGTAATTAGTTAAAGTAATTGGTAGTCTTCTATATGATTAGGGTTCATCATCTTTCACTGCGCCTTGGTGGTGCAGTGGTTAGAGTGCTGTACTACAGGTCACTTCTGCTGACTATTGGCTGCCTGCAGTTTGGCAGGTCAAATCCCACCAGGCTCAAGGTTGACTCAGCCTTCCATTCTTCCGAGGTGGGTAAAATGAGGACCCAGATTGTTGGGGGCAAGAGGCTGACTCTGTAAACCGCTTAGAGAGGGTTGTAAAGCACTGTGAAGCGGTATATAAGTCTAAGTGCTATTGCTATCATATAGAAACTAAATTCTGTATTATAACATATGACGTCCAGTGAATGACTTTAAGCATGTTGAGTTAGTCTTAAAACTAAATTAAGACTTTGCAGCAGTTTTAATGCCACTGTCTTTGTTCTATAATATTTTCATTTATTAACATTTATTCATCTTTTTCATTCATTCCAGCAGAGTGGATAGTTGAGCAGATGAGATAGAACAGAGAGATTCGTGCTCAGATCTGAATATTTTTTTTCTCTTCTCTGTTACCCTAGCTTACCAAAAACAAATGCAGGTGGAACATTTATAATGATGTATTCCTGAGGTTTAATTTCCATCCCCACCCCAAATTGAAGAAACATTGGCCAAATTCATGGATAGTATTAAGTGTTAAAGCAGCTGGTGTGAAATATGATAGCCACATTTTTGGCATTGTATTATAGTCATATAAAACCCACCATGATTTAAAATAACAATGGCCCAATATTAAGCTAAACAGTGTTGGACCTGCTTCGAATTTGGATGGGTGAAGATCGGGGAATATCCAAGATGTGTTTTAGACTGGAAAGCCACTCACTCAACACGGCCAAACAAACTCTGTAATTCTTCAATGGAAGTGTCATTTGACCCAAGAACAACTTTTTTATTAATTCCTGGAGGCAAAAAGGGAGTCTTAGTAATAGAAATAATGGATTCATTTCTCCAATTTGTAGGACAGGAGAAGGAGAATGCAACGCAAAGTAACTCTTGATGTTTTTCCTTCTTTCTATTAGAAATTAATTACAATCTGCAGAAAAATCTTTGATCAGACAAGGCAATGGGTAAGCTTCATGGGGGAAAAAATATGAATATATTCATTCTGAGGGTTGGTTTGGCTAGAGGAACATTGAAGAGCTTTTCAGTGAAGAACAATTAACAGCTATATTAATAAACTTGGAAGCCTTGTGGTAGTTTTTTTAATTCAGGAAGAAAAGAAAAAGGCACACGGTTCTAGGAACAGCCAACATGGCTAGGCTCTTAAGAGAAACTTTAGAATACTCATTCAGCAACATCCAGGGCAGTGGTGGGATTCAAATATTTTTACTACCAGTTCTGTGGGCATGGCTTGTTGGGTGTGTCATGGTTTGTTTGGGTGTGGCAGGGGAAGGATACTGTAAAAATCCCCATTCCCTCCCCACCCCAATAACCTGCTTTCTAGCTCTGTTCTTCTGGGCAGGGCAACCAAAGGAGAGCCAGCCGATCAGCTGGGACTTGGGAGGCAGAGAATAGACAGGGGCAGGGCCATTCAGAGGTGGTATTTGCTGGTTCTCCGAACTCCTCAAAATTTCTGCTACCGGTTCTCCAGAACTGGCCAGAACCTGCTGAATACCACCTCTGGTCCAGAGGCAAGATGATAGACATGACACCACAGATCCCTAGTTCTTCCTGTCCTCACAACACATTTGTATCTGCCACCCAGGGATGGGATTTAGCCGGTACAGACTGGTTTGGGTGAACCAGTAGTTTCGGCGATCAGTTGGCCCCACCCACTCACTCCTACACTAGTCTGTCCTATATTTCCTTTGTTTGAAGCCCAGCTGATAGGCGCAGCAGAGCGGATTGCCACGCCTCAGCTGTTTTCAGCGGGGGCTGCAGTAGAAGTTAAGCTTTAGAGCTGTTTTCAAATGCACCACGTGTGAAGCGCTCACCAAACCGGTTGTTACCCTGGTTGAATCCCACCACTGCTGCCACCTACTGACAGGAAAGAAGTTGGCACTGCCACTGTTAAGATAAAGAAGCCTCACTAAGGTGGTGAACCAGGAAAAGCAAGAATGGACAGCAAGCCCTCACCCTTCTGCCCCCTGGAATAGCTGCTTCACTTTGTCAAAAATGAGAAGCTCTCTAAGCCAAACAGAATAGTTAAATGCAGTTTTTATTGCCATAGGAAGCCCTCAGATATACCAGAGTGGTATATTTCCACTCTTCCCTTAACTGTTTTGTTTGACTTCTTCATCAGACCCTAGCTACAGTTCTCCGTAGGTTCTAGAACCACAGGCATTCTGGATCTTGAACCTTGTTTAACCAAACACAGCTAATCACTCATAACACTGCATTGGAATTTCCTTTCTGTGCAGGGCGGTTGGAAGTGCCTATTTGCTGGAGGGAAACAGATTTGCTGGGGAAAGCTGGAGGTCCATATCTGTTTCTCTCAACAGCCCCCAAATCCAAACTCTTGCAGAGAATTTAATTTCTCAACTCCTTCTATGCAGCCAGCTTTCTGCTCTGTGCACAAGTCCATCCAAGTCAGCCCTGTGATAAGTTTGCCACCTTTTAAAATTACACTGAGCTGTTTATTGTTTACAGGAGCCCAGAAGGAATCCTTGGAAAATGATCCCAACTTTTAAAACATGCTGCAGAAATCCTATGAACCTGGTAAATATCTCGGGTGCAAGTTTCAGGCAGCTCCAGGATGTAATGCTGCTGGGAACTGTAATCCACCACAGCAGCAGGGCAGAAAAAGTCACGTCCCGGGACAGAGTGAAAACTCCTGTCACCCATCTCTGCAGGACAGCTTCTGGGAGGATATACATCCATGGCTTCATTATGGTTGATGGGATTTTTTTTTTATGACGATTGTTGGAAACTTCCTCTATTTTGATTTTTTCTGTTCTGATTGTTTTGCTCTGCAGGATCGTCAACCTTTCCTACCCATCTATGGCTATCTTGGTTTTCCACAAGGTTACCCTTTTTATCCCCAAGGCTTCCCATTTTACTCTCAAGGCTATTCTGAAGTAGGTAGCAATCTTTACCTGTTGCCACACAACCATTTGGGTCTGTTGGCCCTCATTACTATCCACCGCAACCCCTTCTATTTATCCTGGAATAGCTTCACCTGACTACGTTGTTGTCACGGACTTGTCACAGTGTGAAAGTGTGACAAGTCCTCTTGAAGGCTTATTTGTTTGAAGGTGGGATAAGTTATCCTTTCCCTGCACTCACAGAGGCCAAATATGGCAAAATGTGAATTGTTGTTGTTTTTCTAAATTGTTATTAATTGTATCCTGGCTATAACGACCGGGAAAGTGAAGTAAGCTGTCTTCGTTGCCCTGCATCTTGCTTAAGTTTTAAAGGGTTCCTGTTTTATGGATATAACTCTCCAACCGATCCTATTTTGAATTTTGCACAAGCAGATATGAGTGGTATAACTAAAAGAAATTTTGCTGCTCTAGAAGAGCAATTCTCAGCCTTGGCAATTTTAAGATGTATGGACTTCAACCCCCAGAATTCCCCGGCTACAAAGACAGCTGGGGAATTCTGGGAGTAGAGATCCACATATCTTAACAGTTGCCAAGGTGAGAAACATTGCTCTGGAAAGATCCTAGATATAAATGTTACAGTGATTTGGGTTATCCAGATCCCCTCTTCTCATATCTAGTAATTACAACCATTTTTTGACCTCTTCATTGGACCACAGCTCCATAGGATCTAGAACCACAGTCATACTTGATTCTGAATCTTGTTATCCAAACACAGTTAATAATTCATAAGAGCTTTTCTTGCCAGAGGAGGGAGGTTGGAAGAATCTGTTGGCTGGAAGGAAGTTGGGGAAGGCTGGAGATGCAGATCTGTCTCCCTTGACAGCCCCAAAATCCAAACTCTTTCACAGGACTAAATTTCCCAATGTTTTCTCTGCATTTAGCTCCTTGCAATTAAATGGATTTTAACTCTTTCAGGGTTAGTGTTGTGACAAGCGTGTCCCTCTTTAAGGTTACATTTAGTGATTCATTGTTTACAGGAGCCGAGATGGAATCGTCTGGTGATAGTCCCGACTCTTAGAATATGCTGTGGAAGTCACTTGTACTAGTCAAATGTTTGGAATGCAAGTTCCAGCAGCTCCAGGAAATAATACTGGTGGGAACTGTAATCCACCACTGTAGCAGGGCAGAAAGAGAGATGTCCTGGGATAGGGGAAAATTCATGTAACATGTCTTTGTTGGACAGGAGATATATCCACAGGCTTCAATATGGTTGGTGGGTTTCTTTTAGAATAGATTAAAATATTTTATTTGGCTAAGTGTACTTAGATACACAAGTGTCTAATCAGTTTTAATGAGGATTATAGGGAAAAAAGGACATCGGTGACTATATCTTGGGTTTCTGTTCCATGTTCTTTTGTTCTGCAGCAACAATCTAACTATTGGGATCCATCTAATCCTGTCATGAATAGCTACCCTAATTTAGTTCTCCCAGAACCTTTCCCTGGACAACCTTTGTCTCCTGCCCAACCACAAATTGGATATGTTCCCTCTGTTCTTTATAGTCCTCAAAATTATGCAGGTGCTGCATTGTCTCCCCTGCCACAATATGTCCTTCCTCCCTTGGTACAACGTGCCCCTTCTACCTTTGTGTACCGTGCCCGTCCTGCCCCTCCACCACGTGACCGTCCTGCCCCTCCACCACGTGACCGTCCTGCCCCTCCACCCCGTGACCGTCCTGCCCCTCCACCACGTGCCCGTCCTGCCCCTCCACCACGTGACCGTCCTGCCCCTCCACCCCGTGCCCGTCCTGCCCCTCCACCCCGTGCCCGTCCTGCCCCTCCACCACGTGCCCGTCCTGCCCCTCCACCACGTGCCCGTCCTGCCCCTCCACCCCATGACCGTCCTACCCCTCCACCACGTGCCCCTCCTGCCTCAGTTTCCTCTGCTGTTCAGTCTCCTGATACATTTGCATTGCCTGCCTCTGAATCTGCTGCCTCCGAAGCACCTGAAAACTTAGACCAAAAGTCTTTGGTTGTGGAAGATCAGGTAAGTATGAAAATGTGCCAATTATTGAAGGGCTATTTGTTTGGAGGTGGGGGAAGAAGGTCTCACAAACTTTACATCGCATTGCGATGGAATGCCCCCTCAGAAGGTGCCTTGGATCCATCCATGGATCATACCATCTCAAGGGCACTACTGTCTACTGATGGCTGAATTAATTTGACATTCAGCCATATGTTTAGTCACTCCGATGACTGCTGATACATTATTTATTTTTTAGTCCTAATTGTATTCATCACCCATACTGGGTGTTTTTAAAATAATTCACTTCTCTGGGGTTTCAATACCCATTTATATGTTGTTGCTGTGAGTTTTTATATAATAATGCTGCACTTTGTTATGTCACACCAAGTAATAAAAACCTCCCATTTTGGCTTGGCAACAGGATTTCTCATATTTCCACCAGAAATGCAAACATTAAAATACACAGCAGCCAAGAAAGGTGTTACAATCAATGGTTCTTAACACAATCAGGAGACAGGACCCTTCACAGACTCAAGGCCCAAGACCGGGCATCTGTCAGAAAGGTAGAAAGAAAGAAAGGTAGAAAGAAAGAAAGAAAGAAAGAAAGAAAGAAAGAAAGAAAGAAAGAAAGAAAGAAAGAAAGAAAGAAAGAAAGAAAGAAAGAAAGAAGAAAGAATTCTTTATTGGCCAAATGTGATTGGGCACACAAGGAATTTGTCCTGGTGTATATGGTCTCAGTGTACAAAAAAGAAAAGATACATTCATCAAGAATCATAAGGTACAACACTTAATAAGAGTCATAGGGTACAAATAAGCAATCAAATCATACTAGGAAACAATATAAATCGTAAGGATACAAGCAACAAAGTTACAGTCATATAGTCACAAGTGGGAGGAGATGGATGATAGGAACAATGAGAAGATTAATAGCAATAGTAATGCAGACTTAGTAAATATTTGGTCAGTGTTGTGGGAGTTAGTTGTTTAGCAGAGTAACAGCATTCGGCAAAAAACTGTCCTTGTGTCTAGTTGTTCTGGTGTGCAGGGCTCTATAGCGTCATTTTGAGGGTAGGATTTGGATTTGTTGTATTTTATCAACTGATGTTAGAATCTCCATCTCTTGGCACTGAAAAGATGCTATGATGTTGAATTTCTGGTTAAAGCCTTTTCTAATATGGCAGGTCTCTTTCTTTCTGACAATTCTTCATCAGGAAGACAAAGGCAGGGAGGAAAGTGGTTGTATCAGAGCAAAGTTTGAGAGAGAGAGAGAGAGAGAGAGAGAGAGAGAGAGAGGAGAAGGAGAGAGAGGAGAGAGAGAGAGAGAGGAGAGAGAGAGAAAGAGAGAGAGAGAGAGAGACTAGTAGGGTATTTGCAAATAGAAAAGTGAATGTTTCCAACTAGCAGCTTTTGCATCACCTGTCACATTATGGAATCAAAAATTATATATACAAATAAGTGTATAGGCATTCTCTAAAGGGAAGCAATTCCTGTCTATTCTCCTTCAAAACCGAGATAAGAAATATTCCAGGATAATTCCAGATGAATATTTATTTCCTTTTAACAAATCTTTAATGTTTTAAACAATTTTGATCCTGGAATAATCACTTCCTTTTCTTGCTCTGATTCTTCAAACAAAGCCAGCATAGGAATCCTGGGCAAATATTCCTTTCATACAAATAACCCTAAACATTTTCATTTTATCCAAAAACATGTTCTCTCCAAAATAAACATCCTTTCCAACTTTTCACATGAATGTGAATAACGATGAAAATTTTTGATTTTCTTTTTTGCAGATACCTCAGAAATCTCCACAGACCAAACCCCAGGTGAGGATTCCTTTGGCCCAGTTTTGCATGTTTTATTACTTTAATATATGAACAGCATCTCATTTTTCCTTTCTGGCCTTCAAAAGCCAGTCCAAAAGATCCATTTATTAGTTTGTCTTTCAGAAACATTTTTTAAATCCAGAGTGCTAAAATCCAAGTAATCGATGGGCTTTATTCTTAGCCTTCTCAGACACCATGTAAGGCTTCATAAGAAATTATTTGTGATGAAAAGATCTTTTAGGGTATGCTGGTAACATCTCTTCTTCTTCTTTTAGGCTACTGAAGAAATAACTGAGCTAGTGAGTAATTTACTTTCTATTCCCAGAGAAACATCTTTGAGTTAGTCTAGTTGAACAAAAGGGATCCGTATAGAGGTAGAGAGCCAGTTTTGTGCAGTAGTTAGAGCAGGGTTGTCAAACTCGTGGCCCCCAGGCTTGATGCATCACATGCTGTCCATGCCCCCACCCTGTTTAGTGAAGGGGGGAAAAGTCCCAATACCTCACTTGATGCCGCTGTGACGATATAAGTTTGACACTCCTGGGTTAGAGCATTAGGCTAGAAACCTGGAGATTGTTTTAGTGATTTAGCCAGTTGGTATTCATGGGCAAAACCACCAGCTGGGTGACTTTGAGCCAGACTCTCTCTTTCGGCCCCAGGAAGGAGGCAATGGCAATCACTTCTGGAAAAACCTTGCCAAGAAAACTACAGGGCTCACTACAGGCAATTTCCAGAAATCAAAACTCGAAGGCAGAAAACGACAGGGAGCCGCCTTTCATGTCCACTTGCTCAGTGATTGTTTGAAGGTCCACCTGGTTGCAAGTATTGTAATATCCTGCAATCACGTGATCACCCTTTGTAGCCTTTGTTGCCGACTTCTGACAAGCAAAGTCTGTAAGGAAACCAGACCACTGAATCCCACAGAACTGCAAATGGCACTGATGTGGTGTGTAGGGTGCTGCAAATTTATGGGAGTTTCACCTAACAGCTGGAACTGCCATTGTAAGCTGTAAGTGCTCTTTGATGATGTGCCTTAGGGTGCATCATTTAGTAAGAGTTTCTAGTCCCAATCACTGCTGGAAAGTGAGGACAACCTGTGTTGCTGCTTTGATTCCTATGTTTTGAACATTTCCTTCAGTCTATTTAGGAATCACTAATCAGCCCTTCCAAACAATATAAGGATATATTTATTAAGGAATTAAATGCTGCTACCCATATGCTGATTTTTCCATATGCATAGGATCAGTATGGCTCAAACTTGCAGAAGATGGAAGGATCATGTAGATCAGGGTGTCAAACTCACGGCCTGTGGGTCAGATGCATCACATGCTGGTCATGTCCACATCTGGTTTAGCGAAGGTGGGAAAAGTCATGATACATCACGTGAGGATGCCGTGATGACGCGAGTTTGACACTCCTGATGTAGACTGTGCATTGGGATTGTCCAAAGGCTGCACTGCAGGATATTCTAGGGATGAATTAATTCAACGTAATGGAATGGAGTTGTTTCCCCATCTCATCTATTGTGATTAAACAATACACTTTTCCTATTACTGTCTTTGATAGAATGGACACTCCAGTTAATTACATGTGCTGAATTGCTTTTCGGTTTTGATTTTTTCCAGGATATCTAAATCAAAGCATCTCCTATGAAAATTTATGACAGTGAGTACGGCAGTTACTCTGCGCTTTAGGTTTACGTTGTGCAGATTTCTTCCAGTATTTTACAAAAACTTACTTTCATTGAGAGTAAGGGGAAGTTGAAGGTAAAATTCTGAACTATTAGCTGCCTTTTATTATAGATTGGTAAAAGTGATCTACATACAATTTTCAACTAAGTATTTCACTTTCACTCTTGGTTATATACTTTTTCAGATCCACCAACTGCATTTGATGATAATAAAATCCAGAGCCTCGCTCCCATGCTTTCTCTTTCCAGCTTTCATAACTTCTTCCTAATCAAGGATCAAAGGAGAACTGCAACTTTCTTCTGAGAAGGACTCCAGCAATCATATATTTCTTTCTGTTGGTTTTGGGGCATTCTCTCTTAATTGTGAACACTGATTACTCTACAAGAATAAACATTTACAAATAAATTTGTGCATCATCATCACACAGCGTTATCTTTATCATTGTGCTCTGAAAATTATTCTTTTCCCCAATATTATAGGCCATGTCAAAGCTTGGTTGATTCTGATAAATGAAAGTGTGACTACAAACCCATCATTTAAGCAAATTTTGACCTTAATGCCTCAACCATATTTATCCCATCTTTCTGCACACCACAGTCTCTTACAGATTTTTTTAACAATGTTCCCAACTGTGAGAGGACAGGCTTTCTGCAAAATGGCCAGCAGCTGGGCTGCTGGTGTCCTGACCCTTTAAGACTTCTCTTTAGCCAGCCTAGCAAAATGTGGGTGTCAAATCTTTGACTAATGAACCCAAGCAAATCAAAACTCTGAGACTTGGCTCCTTCTCAAAGGTTTTCTTTACTGAGTATGTTATATCGGCACAGCTTCAATGGAAAACCAATTCTAAATTTTCCCCCCAGTTTCAGTATAATTAAACTAGGAAATAACCCCATCCCTAAGTGTCATAGGTCACCTTGGCCAATTTGGGTTAATTAGTGGGTTCTTCAGTTACTCCTTCCCCAACCTTATATGTTGCCAGTAGAGATGACCTTGGTTCTCAGGAGAAAGCACTTTGTTTTGTCTAGTAATGCATTATAACCCCTTCCCCCTCTTCCCCATGTGTGGCAGCTGAGGAACAGAAAGATGGCTGTGGCCAGGTTCAGTTTGAAGTTGACTGTGGGCAGGTGTGTGTGGCAGTGTTGGTATTTGTGTGGTGTTGATGTAACAATGAGAGGGAAAGGTTTTTTTGTATTTGGGAAATAAAAGCATCCAAAACAGCCTAAGGCAAATAGAAAAGTTACTGTTCTGCAGAAGTAGATCTCACAAAGAGAAGTAGTGAAGGAATAGGAGGGTAGTAGAATTGGGAAAAGAGTGATATGAGTACTAGCCTTTGAGTGCTTTAAGGTGTATGTTGCCTAGAGATCTGTGTAGTTATGTTGACAACCTGACCTGGATATACAGAAAAGAACCTATGAATAAGCAAAAGGTGGAATGTTCATAAAACAGATACCTAAAAAATGGGATATTCAACTCAAGAGGGCAACCACACAAGTAGAAGTGACTTAAACTCAAGCGGTTCAGTGCACACTCTATAAAAATGAACCCAAGCCTTGGTTAAAAGAGACATTGTAAAAGAAAAGAAGTCTGGCTCTCACAAAGCACATGTTTTGCAAAAACTAGCCAACATTCTGGCTAGGAATCCAGAGTACTAGAACTACACCAAAAACACACCTAATATGGAAAGCAGAAGGGAAATTTCTCACTTAAAAGAGGCTTCCACCTTGGTAGAAGCAGGTATCCAGCCTAGACCTGTGGTAAAACCAATGCATTAGGTAGATCATCCAGAAATGGGGCTAGATCCAGATATTTGGGGCAATATAGCCACAGAACTGATAAGGCAGTAGCAAGAGGAAAGTTTGTGGTTCATGAAAAAGGAGGAAAAAGAGTGGTGGGGGGGAGGAAAGGATAGGTTGGAAAGGGAAAAAAGTGAAAGAGCAGGAAGAGAAGAACTTAAGGGACTGAATGACCTACTTAAAGGGAGACAGTAATCAAAAGAATAGAATAAAATAACAGAGTTGGAAGGGACCTTGGAGGTCTTCTAGTCCAATCCCCTGCTTAGGCAGAAACCATATACCATTTAAGACAAATGGTTGCCCAATCTCTTCTTTAAAAATTCCAGTGTTGGAGCATTTACAATTTCTGGAGGCAATTTGTTCCACCGATTAATTGTTCTAATTGTCAAGGAATTTATCCTTAGTTCTAAGTTGCTTCTCTCCTTGATTAGTTTCCATCCATTGCTTCTTGTCCTGCCCTCACGTGCTTTGGAGAATAGCTTAACTATCTCTTCTCTGTGGCAACCCCTGAGATATCAGAGTACTGCTTTGGAGGAGAGAAATGAGGATGTCTTCTCTGTTTGTGCACTAACCACCTCCATCCAACCACTTCTCCTCCTGGGCCTTATGTCAGGTGGCATAATTAGAATTTAAGGTTTTTTTTCCTGAAGGCAAATAGCCTTCTTACCTTCTGATGCAAGATGTTCCAAAGGGTTGAAGTCATGGCAGGAAAAGTCCTTCTCCTGGATCCCACCAACCAAAATTCCTTGGCTGATGGGATCTGCATTAGACCCCTTCTGGTAGCATAAGTGGGGTTAGCCAATACCATTGGGGAAGGACTGTTGTACAAGTATTCCTGTATACTGCAGATGCTCCTATGCCAAAGATCCATACTTATTTATTAATATCCTTTTATTTGCCAATGATATAGTTCTAAGGGCACATTCCCAAATATGCCTGCTTCAAAAGCTAAATACCTATTGCAGCAGCCCCCAACCTTTTGGGCACCAAAGACCAGTTCCGTGGAGAGAGGTGTTTCCATGGGCCAGTGAGGGCATGGTTTCTCATGCTGTCTGCATCCTACGGATGGGGCTTCACTTGTTTGCATGGCTTGGTTTCTTCCATGCCACAGCCCGGTTCACCAACTGGGGATTAGGGACCCCTAACCTACTATACTTTTAATTCTTTAAACACCAATAAAACCAAATCTAAAGTGGTGTTATTTAGCAGAAAATGTGTGACATACAACTGGCAGATAAACAGGGAGCATATTGAAAAAGTGAGTTATTTTGCCTACTTAAAGGTACAAGTAAAGGTTTCCCTTGCACATATGTGCTAGTTGTTTCCGGCTCTCGGGGGGTGGTGCTCATCTCTATTACAAAGCCAAAGAGCCAACACTGTCCAAAGACGTCTCCGTGGTCAGATGGCCAGCATAACTAAATGCCAAAGGTGCACAGAACGCTTTTACCTTCCCACCACAGGGGTCCCTATTTTTCTACTGGCATTTTTACATGCTTTCAAACTGCTAGGTTGGCAGAAGCTCTACATAAATGATCTCTGTGATCATATTAAGAGCAATTGCGTTCTTTTCGCTGATGATGTAAAGCTGTTCAATACCACAGACAATACTGCTACCCTACAAAAAGATCTCGACTATGTATCAAAATGGTCAAACAAATGGCAACTTCAAATCTCAACAAATAAATGCTCTGTCTTACATATTGGCAAAAAAAATCAGAAAATAAAATACAAGCTGAATAGTCAAGATCTTGTTGATGACCCAAGCTCTGTAAAGGACCCTGGAATACTCACCTCTAATGATCTAAGTGCTAGAGCCCACTGCAACTACATAGCCAAAAAGGCATTAAGAGTTGTTAACCTAACCCTACGTAGCTTTTTCTCTGGTAATATCACACTACTAACCAGAGCATACAAAACATTTGCTAGACCAATACTCGAATACAGTTCATCAGTCTGGAACCCACATTACGTATCTGATATTAGCACAATTGAGAAAGTCCAGAAATATTTCACAAGAAGAGTTCTCCACTCCTCTACTCGTTGTAGAATACCTTATGCCACCAGACTTGAAATTCTAGAACTAGAAAACCTTGAATTACGCCGTCTTCGGTCTGATTTAAGCATGGTATATAAAATCATACATTGCAATGTCCTACCTGTCAATGAATACTTCAGCTTCAACCATAACAACACAAGAGCACACAATAGATACAAACTCAAAGTTAACCGCACCAAACTTGATTGCAGGAAATACGACTTCAGCAACAGAGTGGTCAATCTCTGGAATACTCTACCTGACTCTGTGGTTTCTTCCCCAAACCCCAAAAACTTTAACCTTAGACTGTCTACTATTGACCTCACCCCTTTCCTAAGAGGTCTGTAGGGGGCGTGCATAAAGCGCACCAACGTGCCTACCGTCCCTGTCCTATTGTTTCTCTTATTCTTCTTTTATTTTTCTTATATGTACCCATTTCATGTATTCACAACTATGTATACACTTATACTTATTATCTTGTAAACAATTGGCAAATCAAATAAATAAATAAATAAATAAATAAATAAACAAATGGCCTTTCAGAAACTCTTCATTATCATCATATATATTATAGGTGGCATTTTATTATTATTTTCTTGGGGCAGGGGAGAGAGAGAGAGAGAGTAGAGAAATGTTTTGGTTGGCACCAGATCTTTCCTTGTGAATGAACCTTTCTAACCTTTCTCAACAGGTAATTTGAAGGCATCATTAATTGCTCTTTTCAGTTTGGGCAGTCTCGCTTGTGCTGATACATCAATAAAGATCCATCCATTTATATTTAAGTTATTTTCTCATTCGGGGAAGGAAACCACAAGCTGAGAAAAAGGAAGCTGTCCTTCGTGGGTGCCGCTTTGTTGATTTCTGTGCTCAGCACAGATGCTCAGGTAAGAGGAAACCTGAATTTAGGAAAGGTAAATATTTACCGACATTTTCACTACTTTGTTCCAGGAGTAATTACTTTTTTTTCTTGTACTGATTCCTCAGCTTTCACCTATCATCTTCTTTAGAATCCCAGGGAAATATTCCTTTCATAAAAATTGCCCTAAATGTTTTCTATAATTCAGAAACTTGTTCTCCCCAAAGCAAACAACACTTCCAAACTCTTACACTGATGAGAATTTTCACTTTTCTTTTTCCAGACATCTCAGAAGTTTTCACTGAACCAACCACAGGTGGGGGTTCCTTTTGCCCCATTTTTCATGTTTTATTACTCTAAAGCAGGGCTGTCCAACCTTGGCCCCTTGAAGCCTGGCGGACTTCAACTCCCAGAATTCCCCAGCCAGCAAAGCTGGCTGGGGAATTCTGGGAGTTGAAGTCCGCCAGGCTTCAAGGGCAAGGTTGGACAGCCCTGCTCTAAAGTATGAGCAGCATTTCATTTTTCCTTTGCAGTCCTTGAATACCAAGCCAAAAGCTCCATTTGTTGCTATGTTTTTGGGAACATTTTTAATACAGCCTGTTAAAATACCAGTAATTGCTGGACTTTGTCCTTGTATAACAAATGATGTCTGATGAAATGATATTTCAGGGTATGTTGATAAGCATCTATTCTTTTAGCCTCCAAAGGATATAGCAATAGCACTTAGACAGCCCTCTCTAAGTTGTTTACAGAGTCAGCATAATTTCCCCCAGCAATTTGGGTCCTCGTTTTACCCACCTCGGAAGGATGGAAGGCTGAGTCAACCTTGAGCTTGGTGAGATTTGATCTGCCAAATTGCATGCAGCTAGCAGGCAGCAGGTGTAGCCTGCAGTACTGCACTCTAACCACTGTGCCACTGAGGCTCCTATATAACTGAGCTAGTGAGCAATTTTACTTTCTATTTCTGGGGAAATATCTTTGGTTCAGTCTAGTTGACTGGGGGAAAGATAATGGTGTACAGGGAGAGAGTCACTTGGGTTAAAACACTGAACTAAAAACTAGGAAACTGTGAGTTTTAGTTCTGCCTTAGGCATGAAGCTAGCTGGGTGTCTTTGGGCCAGTCCACTCCCCCTCCCTCAGCCTCAGGAAGGAGCCAATGGCAAAACTGAAAAACCATGCAAACAAAACTACACGGTTTAGTACAAGCCATTACCAGGAGCCAAAACCCAAAAGCAGAAAACAAAATGCAGGAAATCCTTGTTTCACATATACTTTCTCAATGATTGTTCAAAGGTCCACATAGTTATAGATATTGTAGCATCGTTTAGACACACAATCATCATTTGTGACCTTTGTTAGCATCTTCTGACAAGTATAGTCTGTGGGGAAAATGGTAGGAGGCGTTAAATGGCAGTCATGTGATTATGGGATGCTAGAACTATATGGAATTCATCTAACCATGGCAGAAACTGCCACAACTGTTGTTGTGAGTCTGTATGCTCATTGATGATGTGCCTTAGTATGCATTGTTTAGCATCAGAGTTTCTCATTCCAATTATCATTGGTAAGTGAGGACAGCCCATATTAATGCTGTGATTGCTATGGTCTAAAAATTTACTTCCATTTTCTTTAGGGATTACAAGTCAGCTCTTTTAAGCAATATAAGGATATATTTATTAAGGAATTAAATATTGATACCCATATGCTTATTCTTCCATGATTGGTTAGGCATAGAGTCATGTTGATTGTGTATTGCCTCATTTATATCTCCTGCCTCTTTTGGAATTGTCTAAAACTGCTCTTTGGGATATTCTAGAGTTGCATCAATTTACCAAACAATGGAATATAATTAATCCCCATCATGTCTATTGTAACAATTAAACAATGCACTTTTAATAGTAATATCCATAATAGAATGAACATTCCAGTTATTTAGCACTGAATTACTTTTTGGTTTTTATTTTTCCAGGAAGTAGAAGTCAAAGTATCTCACTAGGAAAATGTAACCCAGTGAGTATGGAAGCCACTCTTCGTTTTAGTAAAGATTTACATATTGTAGATTTTGCCAGGATTTATGATAACTTGCTTTCTGATACGTAGATTATTTGGGTTACTGTCTGAGGGTAAAGGGAGGCTGAACACAAAAATCTGAAATATTAGCTGCCTTCAATTATGGAATGAGTAAAAATCAATTGCCTACTGTTTTTATGTCAAATATTTCTCGTTCACTCATCTTCTATTTTTTAGATCTACGAACTACATTTCCTGAGAGTAAAACCAGAGCCCACTTTCTGTTCCCAGCTTCCATAATTTCTTTCTAATCATTGATCAAAGGGGAATTGTCTCTTTCATCTAAGAAGGGCTCCAGCAATCATATTTCTTTCTGTTGATTTGAGGGCAGGTTCTCTTAATTGTGAACACTGGAAACTCTACAAGAATACATACAAATAAATATATGCAGCATCATTACAGAGTGTTGTCTCTCATTGTCTCATTGTGAGACATTGTTGTCTCATTGTGCTCTGAAAATTATCACTTTAGCAATATCATAGTGACATTAGGGTCACATCAGGGTTTAGTTGAATCTGATAAATGAGAACATTTGATTACGAGCCCTTCAGAAATTTCCAAATTCTGTATTAAGTGTTTCCTGTATCAGTCAGTCCACACCATGGAGCGTGTGGGTGTGAGTTTGACTGACTGATAGGATACAATAAATCAGGTTTGTGCTCTGCATTGAATCTTAAAGAAGTCATCCAGATTGGATTTGCATAACATGTTAATTGACCCCACCCCCAAGGAGAGCTAGGATGAAAACTTGAATTTAGCACATACTTTATTTTCATTAGTCTTTAACTTGACTATGCATGCTGCGTAAATGCAAGATTGGTGTGCCTATGCAGACTCATTTTCTGCAGTGTCGGTTTTTGTACTTGGGATTCTCTGAAAAAGAGATTTTGTTAGCTGTTTTGTGCTGTTTTTCAATTGACTTGATTTCTCTTCTTATAGGAAGAATATTAAGAATTTAGAATTCCCTCCCAGACTCTTCCTTCTCTTTATTGCAGAAAGACCTTGCTTGAAATGTAACTTTGAGTTTCTGTAGGGGAACACTGACTACAAGGACAATGTTATTTTTGGAAACTCTATTCCACAGTATCTTGAAAATATGATCTCCCTTGCCTTTGTATTTTCTTTTTTTTAAAGTTTTTATTTTATTTTATAACATACAAAAATTCTAATTTCAATTGAACAATGTGATGTCTATAGTTTAAAAAGATTCAAGATGGAAGCCATGACAGTGTGATCAAAATTTTGCCTGCTTTTTAAAGGCAAATAGATGGAGTTTTGGTCCCCCTAGCCACCATCCTGATGTTTTGGACTACATCCTGAGGATACCTTTCATATAATTCACTCATACAGCATCCAAAACAATTGGGGTTCAGGCTGAAAACCCAAAATAACTTTTTATCCATTTTGAGGTCACTTCTCTATATTTATTGAAATAGAAATCATATTTAGTTACTAGGTACATTTATTTACTTGCTCATTTATTAAAGGTTGTAGTGGACTCTGAAACAACTTAGAAGACTTAGACTTAGAATAACTGTATTGTCACTAATTGGTATATATTAAAATGAAGTTTCTTTGCATACAGCTCTCAAAGGGTCTCCACCTAATATAAACCACATAAACATGACAAAACAAACAAACAACAAACAAACAAATGAAGGAATAAATGAATATGGCTTGGTGGACGTGTCGGGGAAGGATATTGTAAAATCTCCATTCTCACCCCACTCCAGGAGAACGGTACTGCTCCATTCCCTAACCACTCCTGGGGGAAGGTTACCACCAGTTCTCCGAACTACTCAAAATTTCCGCTACCGGTTCTCCAGAATTGGTCAGAATCTGCTGAATACTACCTCTGCAATCTTATCTCTGCAGGGACAATGTTAAACAGAGAGAGAGAGAGAGAGCCACCATGGACCTGCTTTTGGGACCTGCTATGTGGACTTCCTTAGGAGATGGAGGCCATAACCTTCCCTGCTTTGCTGCTTTGGTGGTTTGGGTAGATGTGACTGGGAAAATATGGCCTTTCAAATAACCAGTTCCCATGATAACAACGAGCACCTTGAATTGGACCAGGAAGCAAAATGGCAGCCAATGGTCCTCCTGCAGGAGACATGTCACATGTGCACATCTAGGCCTGCACAAAACCATCTGGGCCACTGCATTTTGAACCAATTGGAGCTTCCATATGCTTCTCAATGGCAGCCCCATGAAAACTGCATGGCAACAATTAAGGTGAGATGTGACTAAGATCTGCATTCAAGGTCCTTGAAAGATAGCAAGAGATCTCTCTTCCCTCAAATCCCTTCCCCCAATGAAAATGAAAAGAAATCACAGGAATTAAGATAAGATAACCAAAAGGCTAAGATGAGATAATTGAATAGGACAAAACCAGGAAAAGCTTTTAAACCACAAATGGCCTTTCAGAAAGTATCCACTTTGCTTGTCATCACATAAATTAGAGGTGACATTTCATCAATATTTTCTTGCAAGTCAAGTTCGCTATCAGAAAAATGACAGACGTTAGAGAAATGTTTCAGTTGGCACTAGGTCCTTTTGCGTGATGAATAAACCCTTCTAACCTTTCTCAACTGATAAGGTAATTTGAAGGCCTCAACAATTGGTTTCTTTAGTTTGGGAAGTCTGGCTTGTGATACATCAATATAAATCCATCCTTAATCCATCTATTCATATTTAAGTTATTTTCCCATTCGAGGAAGGAAACCTCAAGCTGAGAAAAATGAAGCTGTCCTTCGTGGGTGCCGCTTTGTTGATTTCTGTGCTCAGCACAGATGCCCAGGTGAGAGGAAACCTGAATTTTAGGAAAGGTAACTTATGGGATGGCAGAGAAAACCCTGTGGCTCAAACCTCGAGGGTTAATCCCAGACTAAGTTGGTCACTCTTGTGTCCTGCTAACTATTAGACTTAACAAAAAGGGCTTTGTAAAGCTTCACTAGAGAGATTCAGTCTTACCCTGTGTAAACCAATATCTAAATGGAATCATTTTTCTGAATCTAATTGTTCAATCTCATTGAATGCCACAATTTTCCAAAGGATTTTCAAATATTATGGTAATTAGACTGACGATCTGAATCAAATCAATGATTCTATTCTGATCAAAATTTTTGCATGCTCTTAATAACAAATGTGAGTTTTGTAGGTTGCAACATATCACATATTGGGTTAAAATATGTGGTCTGGTTTTGGTTTCCAATCAACTGGAAAGCCAGGCCAGCGATAGTTTTCAGACCCTTTGGTTATGTTTAGCGAAGTTAAATGTTTCCATCCCTTAGTTTCCTTCCATGAATAGATTTATCACTGTATGAACTGTGTGTGTCAGGCTAAGACAGGATTAGTTAATTGGTGATTATTGTTTTTCTCTTACAGAATAACTTGCCACAACTTCCACCCCCACCCCTAGTAAGTAAAAGTGTTTCTTGTTTTAATGCACATTGATAGATGTTGGAAATATGGACAAATGAGATCACACTCACAAAGAGACAGTTGGTTGGTCAACTTCTGTCCGCCTTCCAAAGTGGCACAACCAAGCCTCAAATATTGCTCACCCAAAGGCCCATCACTGCTGGAACTGACCCTGCAGGAAATCATTAGTTTCATTCACAGGGCATGCCTCACCCATGCATTGAACATTTTAGGAGAAACACAGCCGCCCAGAGGTTCAGAACTTTACTCTCCCATACAAATGACATTGAGGGGAACCATATGTGGGTCTCCTCTGAATCCCCTCCCACACACTTCCCTCTCTTGGTTGGAGAAAGAACAGGTGTATAAATGTATTTTTTTGCCTTTCTATAGGGATACTCTGGGTCCCAAAGCGACAGTGTTTCTGCAAACTATAATCAACAGCCCCCTGAACCTGTAAGTACAGTGTTATTTTTTCCCCTTCTTTCCTTCTTTACCCTTTCTTTTTTTAAGAATAAAGGTAAAGGTTCCCCTTGCACATACAAGCTAGTTGTTTCCAGCTCTAAGGGGTGGTGCTCATCTCCGTTACAAAGCCGAAGAGCCAGTACTGTCTGAAGATATTTCTGTGGCCATGTGGCTGGCATGACTAAACGCTGAAGGTGCACAGAATGCTGTTCCCTTCCCGCCAAAGTGGTCCCTATTTTTCTACTTGCATTTTTACATGCTTTCATAGGTTGGCAGAAGCTGGGACAAGTAACAGGAGCTCACTCTGCTATGCGGTGCTAGGGATTCGAACCACCGAACTGCCAACCTTTCTGATTGACAAGCTCAGTGTCTTAGCCACCGAGCCACCGCATCTCTTTTGAAGAATAAGAGGTTTCAAATATTTGTCGCCTAGTGTGGTTCTTGGGTTAAGACAATAGCTAGAAAAATTGGTCAGAATTCACCCCATTGTGTCTGAAAGAGCCGGCGACCCAATGGATGTTCCAAAACAGTTTTTTCATCCACATCAAAATCACTGGCCCCTATTTTATTTAACTGAGGAAGTAAATTTATTTAGGGCATATATTTGCTTAGAAAATGTATCATATCTTGAAATCAAACACCCTCTTTTGAGATTACAGGAGAGGAATCGACTTCATAGTAGTTTGCTTCACATTCTATACATTGAATTGAAAACCCCTGATATTGCATTCATATTGCACTATTATAGTGTGACTATTCTTACTGTTTGACACAGGGCAATGTATGCTAAGTGAATATAATGGCATTGCTTGCAAAGTTATGTTGTCATCATTGTTGTAATTCACTGTCACTAAATCAGGACTACTTGTAGCCTCTTTTCTTATAGCTGCTGCAAAAATAACATTAGGTAAGACCCCAGTGTGCACCACTTACCGCTTTCAGAGAAAATTCAACATCAAAAGAAAAAAAAAAAAAAAAAAAACCCAAAAAAAAAAAAAAGTTTAAAAACCCCCCACCCCGGGCCGGAAAAAAAAAAAAAAAAAAAAGAACAAAAACAAACCCCCCCCCCGCCCCCCCCAGCAAACCCCCTATTGGTAATAAGAAGAAAATAAAAAACCAAAAATAGGAAAAAAAACAAACCACCACCCCAAAAAACCAAACCCCCCCCCCCCCCCCCCCCCCCCCCCCCCCCCCAACAAAAAAAAAAAAAAAACCCAAACCCCAACCAACACCCCACCCCCCCCCCCCCCCTAAACACTATTTATTAGTATTATTCAGGATGCTTGTAAGCCTCGCTTAAGAAAGATATTAAAGTCATTCATATGCATGGATTTAGTTATGCATCTCCTTAGAATTTCCTTTCCTGATTCTTCCTTATCTTTGTTGCAGAAGAAAAATAGTTTGTAATATATCTTTTAATTTCTGTAGAGGAACCCTGGCTACAGGAACAATGCTTATCTTGGAAACCCTAATCCACAGTACCCTGCACCCCCACCTGTAAGTATAGTCTTCTCCCATGACTGATATTCTTGATTTAGGCATTCCTGATCACCA
The DNA here is from genome assembly GCF_049901735.1 of Notechis scutatus. NCBI lineage: Eukaryota > Metazoa > Chordata > Lepidosauria > Squamata > Elapidae > Notechis > Notechis scutatus. Next base: position 19,795,815 of record NC_142016.1, on the reverse strand, counting down.
TCTGAGATTACCAAATGCTGTTTCAATTACTTCCCACCCAAAAGGATTATGGGTTAAGCCTGCTGCTAGGAAAAGTCATCAGCATTTGGTCATTATTAAACGTACCTACATGGCGCAGGATGGTACGATCAAAGCTTTAGCTGTTTTTCATGTGCATTATGGTGGCCCAGTGGATGAACTGTCATGGCACAGTGATTAGAACACAATGTTGCAGGCTAATTATGACGACTGCCAGCAGTTTGCTTCTCACTGACTCAAGGTTGTCTCAGCCTTCCATTCTTCTGAGATTGATAAAGTGAGGACCCAGGTTATTGGGGGAAATATGCTGACCCTGTAAACTGCTTAGAGAGAGTAAAGCATTGTGAAATGGTATATAAATCTAAGTGTTATTGCTATTGCTAACATGTACTTAGGTTAAAGTTCTTTGAGCCTTTATAGTGGATGCATATATGAATAGAATTGACATAAAAAAAAAGATTTGTGGATATAAATATGCACACATACCCACGTGTATGTATACCTTTATATGAGAGAGAATACAAGCTTGCATTTTATGCCATTTAAATCTCGATTAAAACTATTTCACCAAAAAAGAAGTCTATGTTTTTCTTCTTTCTGCAGTGGGTACCCTCGAGATTTTGGCTCAGCAGTGAGCATAACCTTTGCTTGCTCAATTTGAGAGACACCCCCCACACACACAAATAATTATCTGGCTCTGAAAATCATGGGGCATCTTTCAGTCCCACTCCCAATCTGGGATAGATACTGTGAAGAGTAGCCCTGGGGGGTTGGATTGATTGGGTAGGGGATTGGGTAGAGCAGTGTTCCCCAACCTTTTTTACGCCGTGACCCGGTACCGGCATCAGCTGGGTGCCGCGGCCCGGTACCGGCATCAGCTGGCGCCGCGGCCCGGTACCGGCATCAGCTGGGCGCCGCCATCTTTTTGATGAAAAAGTGCTTCCGGTGACCTCACCGGAAGCACTTTTTCATCAAAAAGATGGGCGCTAGCGCTTCGTGAGCTTTTCCGGTAGAAATGGCTTTCTACCCGAAAAGCTCACCGAAGCGCTATGCGCCACATCTTTTTTATGAAAAGTGCTTCCGGTGAGCTTTCTACCGGAAAAGCTCACCGGAAGCACTTTTTCATCAAAAAAAGATGGCGGCGCCCAGCAAGCCAGCGGCCCGGTAGGAGTTGTTCCGCGGACCGGTACCGGTCCCTGGACCGGTGGTTGGGGACCCCTGGGGTAGAGGATTGAGGGGCAGCAGATGCTTTTGGAGGACGAGTGGTGCGGTGGTCTAGAGGTGGAGCTATCACCTCACAATCAGGAGGTTGTGAGTTCGATCCTAGGTAGAGGTATATATTTCTCTCTCTGGGCACGTTGAGATTTTATCCTCTGAATATAACTCTACATTGGCGCGCCAGGAAGGACATCTGGCCAGTAAACACACAGCTACATTCAGTTCCCCAGTCTTTACCCTGCAAGGAATTATGAGGTCATTAAAAGGTGATGGTGATAGGCTTTTGGAGGACCCAGAGAGCAGGCACAGATTTGGGATAACTGTGCATTACAAAAGATCAAAGAGTTGTTTCAAATACAAACAGCATTAGGCAGGGTGCATTTTTTTTCCTGTAGGTTCATGCTAGGAGGAGAAAATTTTATCTTTTTCTACTCACGTGGTCCTGATCCCATGCAGTCATCCTTATCTGCCCTTTCCCAAAGCTTCAGTTTCCAGGCTTTTTTAAAATAATTTATGGGGACAGAAAGAAATGCATCTGCCCTCTCACTCTAGGTCAGGGGTGTCCAACCTTGGCAACTTTAAGACTTGTGGACTTCAACTCCCAGAATTCCTCAGCCAGCTTTGCTGGCTGAGGAATTCTGGGAGTTGAAGTCCACAAGTCTTAAAGTTGCCAAGGTTGGACACCCCTGCTCTAGGTCTTTGTGTGTGTTTTGGTTGTCCATAAGATCGGGATCAAATAGAAAAACTGGTGAGTATATTAACCCCAAAAAGTCGAGTAGGTGGTCACAGCAGATGTACAAAGCGTTCGGACAAGAGCTGCCACCCTGACTTTTTTTTATCTTGCCTTCAGATGCCCATTCTTTCATCACCTATTTAAATGAAGCAGGACACATAAGTGATAAAGAATAATGGATTCGCAACGGCAGTTTTTGACATGTTGTCTTTTCCTGAAAATATCTAAAATCTGTTTGACCCAGGGGTGGGATGCAAATATTTTTACTACCAGTTCTGTGGGTGTGGCTAGGTGGGAGTGGCTAGGTGGGTGTGGCTAGGTGGGAGTGGCTAGGTGGGAGTGGCTAGGTGGGCCTGGCCATGTGACTGGGTGGGTGTGGCTTCTTCCTTTTTTTGCAGCACCCCCCCCCCCACTCCTGGATATAGATCATCTCTATGGTACAACTGATACCCTGAATTGTATCAATGAATTAACAGTATAAAATTAGATAAGAGCCCAGATTTTATCTGTTTGCAATGATAAACAATTATTTGTAGCTTATTTGGTCGGGTCATGACCAAATCAGGTTGCGACCAAAGTTATGGAACGAATTATGGTCGTGACCAGAGGTTCTACTGTATTGTTTACAGGAACCTAGATGGAAACTGGGAATAATTTCTTAGGATATATTGTAGAAGTCAGTTGTACCTGGCGAATGCTTGGGATTCGGGTTCCAGGCAAATCCAGAAAATGTCATCCACCACAGTGGGAGGACAGAAAGAGACGTATCGTGTGACAGAGGAAAATTCATGTCATCTGTCTCTGTCAGAGACCCACTGGAAGCATCCATGGGCATCAATATTGTTGGTGGGTTCCTTTGAATGGAGATTGTGGGAAACAATGGTGATGAGTGACTCTATTTTGGTTTTTCTGTTCTGATTGTTTCATTCTGCAGAGGCGGCGCCAACAGGGTCATTCTCAAAACAACGCTGGTCCTCCCCAAGGCTTCTCTGGTCCTCCTCAAGGCTCCTCTGGTCCTCCCCGAGGCTCCTCTGGTCCTCCTCGAGGCTTCTCTGGTCCTCCTCAAGGCTCCTCTGGTCCTCCCCGAGGCTCCTCTGGTCCTCCTCGAGGCTTCTCTGGTCCTCCTCGAGGCTCCTCTTGTCCTCCCCGAGGCTCCTCTGGTCCTCCCCGAGGCTCCTCTGGTCCTCCCCGAGGCTCCTCTGGTCCTCCCCGAGGCTTCTCTGGTCCTCCCCGAGGCTCCTCTGGTCCTCCCCGAGGCTTCTCTGGTCCTCCTCAAGGCTTCTCTGGTCCTCCCCAAGGTTTCTCTGGTCCTCCCAAGGTTTCTCTGGTCCTCCCCAAGGCTTCTCTGGTCCTCCCCAAGGTTTCTCTGGTCCTCCCCAAGGCTCCTCTGGTCCTCTTCAAGGCTACTCTGGTCCTCCCCAAGGCTTCTCTGGTCCTCCCCAAGGTTTCTCTGGTCCTCCCCAAGGCTCCTCTGGTCCTCTTCAAGGCTACTCTGGTCCTCCCCAAGGCTTCTCTGGTCCTCCCCAAGGCTTCTCTGGTCCTCCCCAAGGCTTCTCTGGTCCTCTTCAAGGCTTCTCTGGTCCTCCCCAAGGCTTCTCTGGTCCTCTTCAAGGCAATTTTGGCCCTCCACGAGGTTACTCTGTTCCAAGAACTCAACAATCTGGGTCTGCTGTCCCACTTCCCTCTGGCACAGTGAGTATGTGTTGTAATGATGAGGCAGTCGAGGTGTTTGATCATGATCAAATGAATCATGATTAACTTTATTGGAGTCTAGTCTAGCATTCCTAAAGGGTTGAAGAGCATTATCCACAAAATATTGACAAAGTGTAGGGGAATTAAGCATTCCCTGAGGCAACACACACCAATGATATCGTTTTGTGGGCATGGTATTATTAAAAACTTGAACAGTAAATGCAAATTTTTCTTTGTCTTGAGGCTGCAAAGGTATAGTAAAAAAGCAGTCTTTAAGATCAACTACCAATAATTTATAAAAATTAGGAATTAAGTTAGGATTTGGTAGACCAATCCTGCAGGAGGTGCCATTTCCCATTTTTCTTTTTTATAACAAATTTTCCCATTTTTCTTTTTTATAACAAAAACAAGAGTATTCCAAAGACTAGTAGAAAGTTCTATATGACCAGCAGCCAATTGTTCTTGAACCAATTGTTGTAAAGCAGCAAGTTTTTCCCTTGATAATGGCCATTGTTCCACCCAATAGCGTAGAACAGAGCCATTTAAGAGGAAGAGCCATCATCAAGAATCAAATGAGCATTAAGAAGAGAAAGGATATCACAGACCCAAATATTAGTATGAATATCTAGAATGTATGGTTGTAGGAAAAAAAACCTTACCAGCAGATTTTGTAACATTAATTTCTTGAACACTCTGCCAAGCAGCTGTAGAACCTCCTATTCCCCACAATGAAGAAACTGTTGTTTTTTGCCACTGTACTGGCCAATGTAAAGAGGAGATGACAGTAACATCGGCTCCAGTATCCAATAACCCTTGACATGGTTGTTTATTAAGGAAGAGAGAGGAGTTCAGCTGATGAAGTAAGCCTACAGATAAAGAAGTTGATCCAAATCCTGCATCCACATGATTACCTATACCAGGAGATGGATTTTCATATAGAAGAAGAAACAATTGAACAACAGAAGAATTACAAGAAAGAATTTGAGGAAGATTCACCCAAATCTGAATCATGAGGATACCAGTGTAATCTGAATCTATTACCCCAGGCACAACAAAACAGACCTTTTTGTGTGCAGAAGAATGAGGCAAAATTAAGCCAACTAATCCTGGAGGAAGAGGTCCTTTAAATTGAGATGGAACTATTTTAACTTCCAAGGGAAATTTAAACTCAATTTCCTCTTGAGTGATTAAATCAATCCCAGGGCTACCAGCTGTGGCTGGGGGGGAGTGAGAGAGACTGCTGGAGCAGTCAGGTAATATTTGTTTCCAATCTTCAGGAATCATTGTATAACCATTTTTTATTCCTTCTACAAGTCCTCTTGTAAAATTACCACTAATCCCATAGTCTGTAACTACCTTTTTTTAACTCTCCTAAGATCTGATAAGGCAGACCCTCCCATTCTGCTACTTGCAGTCCAAGCTGTGGCCCCTGACCAGGATGATATTGTACTGGACAAACAGACAGTAATTCTGCAAGTTCTGTTCCTGAGACAGAGGCATCCTGTTTACAATTCTCAACCATTTTCTGAAAAGAGGACTGAACAATAGAGTCAGGAGGCTTTTGCCCTGTATCTGCAGAAGCTGAGGGAATTGAAGACATATATTCAGGTGAAGAAGGAGGATAAATGACAACATTAGTATAACGTGAAGATGGAGGTGTTAAAAGAGAAAGTTCATTGTGACCAAATTTTTCAATTGCATGCCTACATAAATGCCACACCTGCAAAACTTCTATTTCTGCTCTAGGTTCAGTATGCAATGTTTTCCCTATATGTTCCCAATCAGTTAATTTTAAAGACCCCTCATTTGAATACCATAAGCACTGAGCTGCAATCTCCTGGACCAGCCTTAAGAGATTTTTCTGTGGTACCTCAGTATTATTTTTCTTCAACAAATAGCCTAATTCATCTACATGCTTCCTTTGTTCCTCAGAAAGCGAAGACCCCATACTTACAGAAACCAAAAAGGTTGAAGAAACCACAAAGGGTTGAAGGTGCACCAAATCCTTGCCGGACGAAGTAAGAGGGTCCCTGTTCAGGCGCCACTTGTTGTAATGACGAGGCAGTTGAGGTGTTTGATCATGATCAAATGAATCATGATGAACTTTATTGGAGTCTAGTCTTGCATTTATACACATTTTTAGTAATCCTCCAATATTGGTTAACTTTGGTTATTGCTTAACTTTCGTTACTGTTTAGCATAGTAATTAACACAATTAATTATCTCTAGTTAAAGTCTAACACATGTTTACTTCCTCTCTCTAATCCTCCTTTACATTAGTGACTTTGTTTGCCTGAGTTGTATTTGCTTTGGAACCTTCATTACCTGAGGTTTGCCATCAAGATAATAACATTCCTGCAATTACAACTCTACAAGTATGAAAGTCTGACATATCCACTTGAACAGTGGTGGTATTCTACCAGTTCAGCCCTGATGAGGTAGCACTGATGAGCAGTGGAGACGGAACTGGTTCTCTCTGCCACTTTACTGTTGGGTCCACCTGCCTGCCTGGGCTCCCATACTCACCTTTATTCCCTGTTTTTGAAGCGCAGCTGCTTTAAAAGTGCAAGTTTGCGGGAGGTGAGTTGGAATGCCTCTGCACTCACGCAAAGTGTGCGTTTGGTGTGCGCACACAAAGTGTGTGCACATGTGCAAAGCATGCCCACCAAGCCACACCCACTGAACCTGCTTTGACTCTGTCTCCCTCTCTGCTAGCTCCATTCCCTCTTCCAGCTCAGAGCCCAGGTGGCCTTGATGCTGACCCTGACTCCTCCTCCTTTGATTTGTCTGCTGGAGGGCCACAACAGTTTCTGGTCCCAATTAGCATTGGTAAAGCAGACTTCCCTGCCCTTATCAAGGACAACTGTATTGCTGATTTAATTCTTATGCTCTAAAATTTTCACTCACCTTTCCTTAGGAACTGCAAGTCAGAATGACTTTGCAATTCTAGCTTGTCCAAACATGATGGTGATGCTTTGTTTTTAAAGATTTATATGCTGATACCCATATGCAGGTTTTCCATGACTGCTTATGCATACGACTGCAAATGCAGATGATGGAAGAGTCATGTCGACTGTGCATTGTCTCATTTATATCTCTTGCCCCTTTTGGAATTGCCCAAAGCTGCTCTGCAGGATATGAACAGGATATGAATCAATTCACCAAATAATGGAATACAATTACTCCCCATCATATCTATTGTAGGAATTATGCAATATTTTTTCCTTTTAATGTCCACAGCAGAATACATAACTCCAGTTATTTATGTGCTGAATTCTTTTTCTGTTTTTATTCTTTCCAGGCAATTTAATTAAAAGATCTCACTAGGAGAATGTATGCCAGTGAGTATGGAAGATACTCTTTGCTTTAGTAGAGCTTTACATTGTGCAGATTTTCCTAGGACTTTATGATAACTTGCTTTCAAATATATAGGTCTGTGTTTCTCAATATTGGGAACTTGAAAATGTGTGGACTTCAACTCCCAGAATTCCCCAACCAGCATGAGAATTTTGAGAGTTGAAGTCTACACATCTTCAAGTCCCCAAGGTTGAAAACACTGACCTAGATGATTGGAGGCCATCGTTATTGAAAACAAGGGGAGCTTGGAAAGCAAATTTCTGAAATATTAGTTGCCTTCTATTCTGGATGGATAAAATGCCACTTAATCACTAGTCATTTGTATGTAAAATTAGAGCAACCTCCACTCCCTTTTAAAAACTAATGATATTACCTAGCTTGGGTAGCGCAATGGCCTAGAGGTAGAGCTTTCGCCTCACAATCAGGAGGCTTGTGAGTTCAATCCTAGGTAGAGGCAAATATTTCTCTCTCTGGTCACATTGAGAATATATCTGCTAAATAAAACTCCACATTGGTGATAGGAAGGGCATCCAGCCAGTAAACACTCAGCTCCATTCAGTTGGCCAGACTCCACCCCACAAGGGATTATGAAGTCCACAGTTCAACACTAAGCTACAAATATTCACTTCTATCAGCATGAGAATCAGTTTCATATTCTTTTTATATCAAATATCTAATTTTCACTCTGATTTTTTTTCTAGATCCACTAACTACATTTGCTGAGAATAACATCCAGAGCCACTTCCTACACCTTCTCTTTCTGGCTTCCATAATTTCTTCTTAGTCAAGGATCAAAGGGGAAATGAAACTTTCTTCTGAGAAGGGCTCCAGCGTTTAAGAGTTCTTTCTGCTCATCTGGGGCATTTTCTCCTGTTTGTTAAGACTGGTGACTCTACAGGAATAAACATTTACAAATAAATATACCCAGCATTATCACAGAGTATCGTCTTTATCATTGTGCTCTGGAAATTCTCATTTTTCCAATATTATGATGAAATTCAGGCCAGAACAATACTTGGTTGATTCTGATAAATGACAATGATAAATGAAACGAATAAAAATGAAATTGCAGCAGAAGGCAAGACAAGAATCAATGGATGAAAACTAACCAAGGAGAGAAGCAACCTAGAACTAAGGAGAAATTTCTTGGCAGCAAGAACAATCAATCAGTGGAATAGCTTGCCTTCAGAAGGTGTAGGCGCTTCATCACCGGAGGCTTTTAAAAAGAGATCAGACAGCTTTTTTAAAAAATGGCATAGGTCTCCTGCTTGAGCACAGGGGGTTTGGCTAGAAGACCTCCAAGGTGCCTTCCAACTCTGTTATTCAAAACATGATTACAATCCTCTGAATACCCTTTTCTATTTGAAAAAAATAGCTATCATGACTTCTGAATTACTCTTTAAACAATGGTTGAAAGAAATATTTAGATCTATCTGGTAAGGGGGGAAAAACCCAAGAGTTAAACATAAGAGTTTGTGTGACGCTAAAAAGAAGAGAAGTTGAGGCCTGTCATATTTAAAATTGTACTTTGCAGTCTCTTGCTTTTGATGATTAAAAGAATGAGTGGTCTTAAGAAACATAAAGTCAACTAGATCTAGAAGGCCACTATTTGACATTAAAATATATTCTCTGGGGAGTCTCATATAACCTGAATAACATCAATTTGTTGATGTACCAACTTTAATCTGAAAACTAACTACCACTGTGGCATTTTAAAAGGCAACGAGCCCTTGTTGTGGCTTTTACAAGAACTTGCAATTTTTAGGTCCCTATTTGAAATATCCAGAAATGCCCTCTTTAAAAATACACTGCTCAAAAAAATAAAGGGAACACTTAAACAACACAATGTAACTCCAAGTCAATCACACTTCTGTGAAATCAAACTATCCACTTAGGTAGCAACACTGATTGACAATCAATTTCACATGCTGTTGTGCAATGGAATAGACAACAGGTGGAAAGCAGAGGCAGTTAGCAAGACATCCCCAATAAAGGAGTGGTTCTGCAGGTGGGGACCACAGACCACTTCTCAGTTCCTATGCTTTCTGGCTGATGGTTTGGTCACTTTTGAATGCTGGCGGTGCTTTCACTCTAGTGTTAGCAGGAGACGGAGTCTACAACCCACACAAGTGGCTCAGGTAGTACAGCTCATCCAGGATGGCACATCAATGCGAGCTGTGGCAAGAAGGTTTGCTGTGTCTGTCAGCATAGTGTCCAGAGCATGGAGGCGCTACCAGGGGACAGGCCAGTACATCAGGAGACGTGGAGGAGGCCGTAGGAGGGTAACAACCCAGCATCAGGACCGCTACCTCTGCCTTTGTACAAGGAGGGACAGGAGGAGCACTGCCAGAGCCTTGCAAAATGACCTCCAGCGGGTCACAAATGTGCACGTGGCTGCTCAAATGATCAGAAACAGACCCCATGAGGGTGGTATGAGGGCCCGACATCCACAGGTGGGGGTTGTGCTTACAACCCAACACCGTGCAGGACGTTTGGCAGAGAACACCAAGATTGGCAAATTCGCCACTGGCGCCCTGTGCTCTTCACAGATGAAAGCAGGTTCACACTGAGCACATGTGACAGGGTCTGGTGATGCCATGGAGAATGTTCTGCTGCCTGCAACATCCTCCAGCATGACCGGTTTGGCAGTGGGTCAGTAATGGTGTGGGATGGCATTTCTTTAGGGGGCCGCACATGTGCTCCATGTGCTCCGTGTGCTCACCAGAGGTAGCCTGACTGCCATTAGGTACCGAGATGAGATCCTCAGACCCTTTGTGAGACCATATGCTGGCCCTGGGTTCCTCCTAATGCACGACAATGCTAGACCTCATGTGGCTGGAGTGTGTCAGCAGTTCCTGCAAGACGAAGGCATTGATGCTATGGACTGGCCCGCCCGTTCCACAGACCTGAATCCAATTGAGCACATCTGGGACATCATGTCTCGCTCCATCCACCAATCCCACGTTGCAGCACAGACTGTCCAGGAGTTGGGGGATGCTTTAGTCCAGGTGTGGGAGGAGATCCCTCAGGAGACCATCTGCCACCTCATCAGGAGCAGGTGTTGTAGGGAGGTCATACAGGCACGTGGAGGCCACACACACTACTGAGCCTCATTTTGACTTGTTTTGAGGACATTACATCAAAGTTGGATCAGCCTGTAGTGTTTTTTTCCACTTTAATTTTGAATGTAACTTCAAAACCAGACCTCCATGGCTTGCTAAATTTGATTTCCATTGATAATTTTTGTGTGATTTTGTTGTCAGCACATTCAACTATGTAATGAACAAAGTATTTAATAAGAATATTTCATTCATTCAGATCTAGGATGTCTTATTTTTGTGTTCCCTTTATTTTTTTGAGCAGTGTATTTTAAGATTTAATAGATATATATAGTACAAATTTTCTCAGTGTTCCAATATCTCAGGGGTTGCCCCAAAGAAGAGGGAGTCAAGCTATTCTCCAAAGCCCCTGAGGGCAGGACAAGAAGCAACGGGTGGAAACTAATCAAGGAGAGAAGCAACTTCGAACTAAGGAGACATTTCCTGACAGTGAGAACAATTAACCAGTGGAACTGCTTGCCTCCAGAAGTTGTGAATGTTCCAACAGTGGAAGTTTTTAAAAAGATGTTGGAAAACCTTTGTATGAAGTGGTATAGGGTTCCCTGTCTAGGCAGGGGGTTGGACTAGAAGACCTCCAAGGTCCCTTCCAACTCTGTTATTCTATTCTATCGCCACATTCTTGTTTCCTCCTTGCATCATATCTAATTATAAATATTTTATTAATTTATCAAAATATAAAATAGAGAAGTATAAAGAAAAATGAAAATAAGAGAGGAGAGGGGGAAGAGAAAAATGTGTAAAGGAGAAAGTAGAAGAAAAAGAAAAACATTGACTCCCGACTCCTGTTGGTGCAGTGGTAGACCGCAACTTTTTACTTTTATGTAACAATATATACCAGTAATTTCTATTACAACAAATCTGGCTTCCCCATTCAGGAGGTCACAAAAGGTGATCACCTGACCCTGGGACACTGTGAGCATCATAAATATATGCCAGTTGCCAAGCGGCTGAATTTTGGTCATGTGACCATGGGGAATGCTGCGATGGTCCTAAGTGTGAAAAATGGTCATAAATAACTTTTTCAGTGCCATTGTAACTTCGATTGGTCACTAAATGAATAGCCTAAAATCAATCGATCTAAGAAAGATAATCGAAAGTAGGATTAAGGTAAGATAATCTTAAGTCAAAACCAGGGGAAAGGTTTTAAACAGCAAATGGCCTTTCAGAAACTTTCCATTATCATCATATACATTACAGGTGGCATTTCATCATTATTTTCTTGGAAGTCAAGGTCATTCTCAAAAAAAAATTAATAATATAGAGGGTGGAAGAATGTTTTGGTTGGCAGCAGATCTTTCCTTGTGAATGAACCCTTCTAACCTTTCTCAACAGGTAATTTGAAGGCTTCATTAATTGCTCTTTTCAGTTTGGGCAGTCTGGCTTGTGCTGATACATCAATAAAGGTCCATCCATTTATATTTAAGTTATTTTCTCATTTGGGGAAGGAAACCACAAGCTTAGAAAAATGAAGCTGACCTTCGTGGGTGCCGCTTTGTTGATTTCTGTGCTCAGCACAGATGCCCAGGTGAGAGGAAACCTGAATTTTAGGAAAGCTAACTTGTGGGTTGTCAGAGACACTCCTGTGACTCAAATCCTATGGGTTAAACCCAGACTAAACCGGTCACATTCAGGTCCTACTGAAATCTCAGACATAACAAATGGGGATTTTGTAAAGTGTTAGTGAGAGAATCCAGTTTAAACTCTGTTCAAATGCATGTCTAAATGGAATTGTTTTTTCTGAATTGAATCAAATTGGATGCCAATTGGACCCCACACTTTTTAAAGTGATTTCAAGTTGTTACTTAGACTATCACAATTCAAATCAATGATTCTATTCCGTTTGGAAGCTTTTTTGCATTAATTAATAATGAGTTTTGTAGCTTGCAACAAAATTTATTTCTCACACACATTGTGTTCAAATGTGTTTTGTTTGGTTTGGTTTCCAATCAACTAGAAAGCCAGGCCATAGTAGTGTTCAGGGGCTTAGGTTCTGTTTAGCGAGGTGAAATGTTTCTTTCCTTCAGTAGATTCATTGCAGTGTGACTGTGTGTCTCAGGATAAAATAGGATTAAATAATAGGTGACTATTGTTTTTCCCTTACAGAATCATATTCCAAATCCTCCACCTCCACCACCTCTACCCCCAGTAAGTAAAAGAGTTTCTTGTTTTGATGCACTTTGATACTTCTGGCTGCTGGAATTTGGATAAGCTGGTAAATGAGATTACACACTTACAAATGGGGTAGTTGGTTGGTCAAATTTTATCCATCTTCAAACATGGTGCAACCAAGCTTCATACCTTGTTCCCCCAAAGGCCCGTCACTGTTGGAACTGACCCCACAGGAAATCATCAGTTTCATTCACAGAGCATGTCTCACCCATGTATTGAACATTTTAGGAGAAACACAGCTGCTCAGACATTCAGAACTTTTCTCTCCCATACAAATGACATTGAGGGGAACCACATGTGGGTCCCCTCTGAATCCCTTCCCACACACTTCCCTCTTTTTATTGGAGAAAGAACAGGTGTATAAATGTATTTTTTTTGCATTTCTATAGGGGTACTCTGAGTCCCAGGGCTACAGTGTTTCTGCAAACTATAATCCACAACTCCCTGATCTTGTAAGTACAGTATGATCTTTACCTTTGCCTTTTGTTACTTATTTACTCTTTTTTTTTTTTTAAGGAATAGGAGGTTTAAAATATTTGTCACCTAGGAGGGTTCTTGGGTTAAGACAATAGCTAGAAAACTTGGTCAGAATTCTTCCCATTGTGTTTGAAACAGCTGGCAATCAAATGAATGGTCTAAAAGAATTCTTTCATTCACATTAAAGCCCCTGGCCCCTATTTTATTTAATGAGGAAGTATATTTATTTAAGGCATATGTATTTTTACCTATATATATATGTATATGCAGGTCTTAGTGTGTTTGGATCTTTTCCCGTGTAAGATTGAGAGTATCTTGGTGACGTTTTGACTTGTGCAAGCACGAAGCTGAAAGCACCAGCCTGAAGATGGCAAGTGGGACCTTGTCGAAACATCGCCAAGATACTCTCAATCTTACACAGGAAAAGACCCGTTTGGGTATTTTCCCACGTCATTATAGTTGTGCTTTTAAAGTTGTGGCAACGTTTTGGCAGAATCTCATCTGCCATCAATCAGGCTTCTGTATTGTGTTCGTCTATGAGTCAGACTTTCACAGCTGTTTCAGTTTTAAATTTGGGGCTAGCCTACTGCTGTGCCAGAATGGTTTTTTCTTCATCCTGATTGGTTGGGAGTCTTGGTCTGTGTTTATTGGTCTTGGAGTTTGCTGTGTTCTGCTTGATTGGTGTTTCTAATATCTTCTTTCTGTTTTGTAGCTTTTTTTGTCTTGATTGGCTGGCAACATTGTGTTTCCTGTATTGGAGGCTTTTAGTGCAGCTTGGCTCCAAGTAAATGGACGACTATCATTTATTAGGAAGCTAGGTTTCAGCTGGGTGCCTGGTTGGGGTGTGTTTGAGCTGGAGGTATCAGTGGGGGGCGGGTCTGTTTGTGCCCAGGTGTTTGCCTGGCTTGTGGTGTGGAGATTTTTTTGTTTGTGAATGCAGGCTTCCAAATAATTGACAGTCTGGTGGAATCATCTCTTCTATTCATTCCACCAGATTGTCAAGCACATGGAGGGCTGTGTGGCCCCCTAAAGAAATGCCACCTCACACCATTACTGACCCACTGCCAAACCGGTCATGTTGGAGGATGTTGCAGGCAGCAGAACATTCTCCACGGTGTCTCCAGACCCTGTCACATCTGTCACATCTGCTCAGTGTGAACCTACTTTCATCTGTGAAGAGCACAGGGCACCAGTGGCGAATTTGCCAATCTTGGTGTTCTCTGGCAAATGCCAAACATCCTGCATGGTGTTGGGCTGTAAGCACAACTCCTACCTGTGGATGTCGGGCCCTCATACCACCCTCATGGAGTCTGTTTCTGACCATTTGAGCAGCCACATGCACATTTGTGACCTGCTGGAGGTCATTTTTCAGGGCTCTGGCAGTGCTCCTCCTGTCCCTCCTTGTACAAAGGCGGAGGTAGCGGTCCTGATGCTGGGTTGTTGCCCTCCTACGGCCTCCTCCATGTCTCCTGATGTACTGGCCTGTCTCCTGGTAGCGCCTCCATGCTCTGGACACTATGCTGACAGACACAGCAAACCTTCTTGCCACAGCTCACATTGATGTGCCATCCTGGATGAGCTGCACTACCTGAGCCACTTGTGTGGGTTGTAGACTCCGTCTCATGCTACCACTAGAGTGAAAGCACTGCCAGCATTCAAAAGTGACCAAACCACCAGCCAGAAAGCATAGGAACTGAGAAATGGTCTGTGGTCCCCACCTGCAGAACCACTCCTTTATTGGGGATGTCTTGCTAACTGCCTCTGCTTTCCACCTGTTGTCTATTCCATTTGCACAACAGCATGTGAAATTGATTGTCAATCAGTGTTGCTACCTAAGTGGACAGTTTGATTTCACAGAAGTGTGATTGACTTGGAGTTACATTGTGTTGTTTAAGTGTTCCCTTTATTTTTTTGAGCAGTGTATTTAACAGCTAAGTACCACTCACTCATCACGAAATCTCCAGAATCGTAAAGCCTACAAACTTGAAATTTGGAACGTATGTTCCTCTTCGCTTCTAGCTTCTCACTAAGAAAGGATTTTTCTAAATGGCAATCAGATCATTAGTATTTCTTAATAAAGTAATTAACACACTCTGATGCTAAGGAGTTCTACTCCCCCTCCCAGGGATGGGATTCTACCAGTTCACACCTATTTGCCAGAACCGGTTGTTAACATTCTAAGCAGTTGGGAGAACCAGTGGTTAGAAGAAATTACTGGCCTAATCCTGTAAGGAAGGCAGGAAGGAAACATTTTGGTATTGCTTACAGAAACTGCCTCTCTGTTAACCCTTATTACATTCTTGGCAGGACTAGACTTCCTGTCTCTGGAACTTCTCTGGAGGTTTTTTCCCCTCCTTTGCTGGTACTTTGCTTGTGTGGAGTGACTATTCAAAGTTACAATGGCGCTGAAAAAAGTGACTTATGACCATTTGTCACACTTACGACTGTTGCAGTATCCCCACAGTCATGAGAGGCCAGGTGAGGAGATGCGTGCCTCGATGTGAGTGATACTGAGTTGGCCAAACCCAGCCAATAACATGACCACCAAGCCACGCCCACCACCTAAGCCACACCCACAGAACTGGTTGTTAAACATTTTGAATACCACCCCTGCCCCCTCCCCACCTGAAAATAACTCTGTTCCAACTGCCAGTTGCCTCACATTCTGTTACCTCATTTTAAATTGGCAGACATTCCACTCCTGCCCTCAGGAGCGGCCTGGGGCTCCTTACAGTACTAAACGTCGGTACCTCACCAAAATGTCTACACCTTCCACCTATGTAATTGCTTTTGGACTCAAGGCAGCAGGAGCAATATTCCCTTACGTGTTTCAATCACCGACCACCACTGAGCCAACGGATTGTGAACCAAATTTCTCCTACATAGCCTGATCACAAAGTTTCGTCACAAAGCATGGATATCCAGCTAGTATATCATATTCTAAAATCAAGCAACATCCTTTGAGATTATAGGAGAGGAATTGACTTCACAATTGTTTGCTATTTCAATGAGATACCTGAGAGAGCTTAGGTTTACACAAAGTTGGATTTTAAAAGACTTTCCTCCTATAAAGCTTGAACACAAAGAGTTTTTATTATTTTTTTTTAAAAATAATGTTCTTTAGTTACTTAAATAAATGAGGTTTTTAGTGATAAATTATACTCTACTCAGGTCTGACAGCCTCGTTTAATCATTTAAAAATTGTCTGCTTATGGAATTGTTTAGTTATTTGTGTTAAGTTAAAATTTCCTGCCTTTTGATGTGTGGGTATAATTTATTATAACATTTTGGGGGAATAAACATTACGTACCCACATAGATGTGGGATTTTCAAGTGCAGGTTTTTGTATATCTTTTTATTCCCTTAAATGTTTATAAGTATAAAATTATATGCATGTGTAAATGAATGAATAAACATCTAAAAGATATGTGCCTGTGGATGGATGGATGGATGGATAGATGATAGATGATGGATGGATGGATAACAGATGGATGATAGATGGATGAATGGATGGACTGACAGATTGATAGATAGAATAGACAATCTATGATTTTCAAATATAGAAAAACACTGGTTTTTTTTTACATTTATCTTTGTTTCCTAGTTTGGGTGGACTTCATACAGAATTGCAGCTTATGCATACCCAAAAAAGTTCATGTTTTTCTTTCTTCAGATGCCTCATAGCTCCCCTGGTTCTGCCCAAGCCAGCTATTCTGGCCCAGCAGTGAGTATAACCTTTGCCTGCTTATATGAAACCCATTTTTAGTGATACCCACTTGAAAGACCCACAAGAAACTTATCGGGGGGCTTTCTTTGTCTCTTTATATTTGGCTCTATATAGGCATATTTATTCTTCTGTTTATTAAATTTATATGCTGCCCATCTCACACGTAAATGCCACTCTTGGCTTATGTAAGTTATAATATAACTGAAATATAAGATTCTGCTACCACAGAATCTAATAACCAAGAAATATCATATAACAATGTGAAAATTAGTACAGATAGTCCTCACTCAATGACTGCCATTAGAGCCAATAAGCAAAGCAATTGCTAAATGAAAAATCATATCACTGTGACTACGGTAACCATTTGACACATGGGACAATGCATACTCACTGAATGTAATGGCAAACAGGCGAATGGCAATAAGATGTTGTTGAGATTGTAAATTCTAGCATTGTTTGCAAAGTTACTGTATTTTTTTCATTATTGTTGTAATTCATTGTCTGAGGCAGTTGCTAAACAAAAGAGGCTATCTGTAGCCTCTTTTCTTACAGTTGCTACAAGGATAATGTTAGACAAGATCTTAGTGTACGCCAAACACAGGTTTCAGAGAAAATACAGCATCTAAACATTATTTACTACTACTATCTGGATCTTTGTAAGCTTCAGCTAGGAAGAATATTAAGGTCATGCGTGGATTTAGTTGGGGGTCTCTTTAGAATCCCTTCCCAAACTCTTCCTGGTCTTTGTTCAAGAAAGAATTGGTTTGTAACATATCTTTGAATTTCTGTAGGAGTACCCTAATTCACCATACCCTCCACCTGTAAGTACGATCTTCTCCTTTGCCTGAAATTAATTATCTCTGTTGAGGAATGTTTGTTGAGACTTTCTGCTTATAGCCTGAGGTTTCCAAATTCTGTATGAATTATGTCACATCTTGGGCAGATGTGGGTTAACACAGTTGCTAGGAAAAACAGTCTTGGTTGGTCATTACCAACTATCAAGAGTATCCACAAAACACAGTGGGGAAAAAAATCAAAATGAAGACCGGCTCCAGAATTGAATGGGGCGCTTCCAATTATGACCTTCATGGCTCTTTGAGTGTTTAAGGTTGCTAATCCCTGGGATAGGCAAAGGCTTTTGGGGGACACAAGAGTAGGCAGAGATATAGGATAACTCTGCATTACAAAAGATTGAAGAGCCCTTTGAAAGGCAAATAGCATTGGGTGTGTATGTGAGGTTTTTCTGTGGCATCATGCTACTTTTCATCTGTTCCTACTCTTGTGGTTCCAATGCTATGCAGGCTGCAATTAACAAGTCATCTTTAGTTGCCCTTTTCCAGATTAGAGGATTACAGTCTTTACTTCCCAGGCTTTTTCACATTTTATGGGGAAGATGAAAGAAAAGTATTTGTTCCCTCACTCTATGTCTTTGTGCATGTGTCGTTCATCCATAGGATCATTTTAGACCTAAAAAGATGGTAAGTATCTTATCTTGTTTTTACTAGTTTTTTACTAGATGTTTGCCTTTGATTGCTCTGGAATCTCAAATGTATCACATTGCAAAAGTTCAACAAGCTTTCTTTTGAAGTAGAAGAACCTAAATCAGCAATGGGATCCTATCTGTTCCACTAGCAGTTTGGTGACCTCACACACACACACACACACACACACACACACACACACACCTTTCCACACGCCAGCTGAGACCTCCAGCACCAATCAGATGAGGGGATAGAGAAGAGGAAAGCGCAAACGCGGGTGGGAGGGCTAAACCCGAGCTTTTCTCTTCTTTCTCCTCTCAGCTAATAGTTGGAGGCTTTTTTTTTACTACTGGCTCATCCAAACTGGTAGGAGGTTTTGCTACCAGTTCGGCTGAACTGGGCCAAACTGATAGTGTTCCATATTAGCAGGCTTGAAACCCTGCGTTCCTATTGGTCCAGAAAAGCCGGATCGTGATTGGATGGCTTGAACGTTCCTGATTGGCTCATACAGGGTTTGCCGCGATTGGCTGAAACCAAGCGCGGCAAACTCAAAGAGTTGTCATTGACTGCCTAGCCACGACCAGCTCTATAAAAAGAGCTGCCGCGCGCTAAGGTTTTTGTCTCAGAATCTTTCTGTTAAATAAAGAGCTGTTGTTCACTACTCAAGCCTCGTCTATTCATGGGACCCACTGACCATACTTAACAGATAGCATACCACCCCTGAGCTAAATCCAGGGGTGCAATCTTTCCTGGACCATTCTCATATCTGCATATGAGGTTATTGTGAGGTTATTTGCTTCTTCCTTTATTGTTTGGCCATGTTCCCAAAGATGTTAGGCACATTACAACATGTCAAACAGTCAAATAATAATAATAATAAAAAAAAGACCTGAGCTTGGTGACTCCAGATCAATCAGGATAACCCACCCAGCCACATTATATTCTCCAAGATTATATACCCAGGTGACATGCTCAGGTATCAGTGTCCTGATCACGAAAGATTGTGGCTGTTGGATACCAAGAAAAAAGGGTGGATTGGCTTTCTATTCAGAGCAATAGTCAATGTTGTTGCATGAGATTGGAGAAGGCTTGCGGAAATTGTAATTTGTGGAGGCCCTGGTTTATTAATTTTAAGCTTGGCCAGTTAACTTTATACAAAAGAATGAAGAACAGATCTAGAGAAGGGAATATATACAATATGTTTGTGTGTGTGTGTAATGACTTGGATTTGATGGATTAGCAATGCAAAATTAGATCAGAGATCAGATTTTATGCACAGTATTTGCAGCCATGTGAGCCATTAGCACATCTCTTTCAATGTGTATTCCACATTGTATGCCTTACTCTCCTCTAACCCCTTTCTCTCCAATGAATGCAAATACAAACATTAATTCCCTTCTTGCAAATTATCCTGGTGCAGAGATAAACGTTCCAAAGGGTGGTGTGTGTGTGTGGAAAAGGGCTTTTAAGTTTTTTCCCTTTTACACCAGCTGCCTGGTTGAGTTGCGTTCTAGAAAATTTCCCCATTATTTGGGCTCATCCATCTTTTGGGGGTTGTATATGTCTGATGCTGTAGAGCAAAGGACAGCTGAAATAAAATTGTAAGCACAGTTGCTGTCACATTTTATGTGACTGAGTTGTTTTTCTCAATTATGGTTGCTAAAGAAGGGCTCCCTGTACAGAAATATGGAGTGTGTTAAAAAAATCGAGAAAGCATGACTTAAAAAAATTACTTTCAGTTGATAGAAAAGGAGATGCAATTAAACAAGTGTGAAAGATCCTTTCTGAATATTATGTACGTTTTTTGTAGATGCAACGATTCTCTGTAAGTATATGGAAATATATATTTTTTAGTTGCTTTCAATCCCAGATGACAACACTGGTGCAGAAAGATCCAGCTCAAATCTTTAATTAGCCTGAAAATTACTTTTTCCTCTCTTAGTCTAAGAAAAATGACTTTCATGTGTATATTAAAAAGAATTGTTATTTGAATTACAGTAGTCAATTTGTTAAAGTAATTGATGGAAATTTTAAATGCCTAGGATGTCTCTTTATTGTTGTCAGATATAAAGTAAATGTAGATAAATTATTAGTCATTCTGAATTATTTTAAGCATATTAGCTAATAGAAAATGGCTACGTTTCTCTTATTTAAAGGAGAGGTGGAAGAAAATACAGTGCAAAGTAACTCTTAATGTTCTCTTTCTTTATATTAGAAGTTTGTTAAATTCCGCAAAAAACAAGGTAACCGGAAGAGGCATTGGGTAAGCTTCATGAGAAAAAAAAGGGAATATATTCCAATATATTTGGTTGGTTTGGTTAGAAAAATACTGATACTCTTTTTAGTGAAGAATAATAATTAACAGCAACATTAATGAACTTAGAAACCATGTGATAGCATTTGTCTCAGGAAGGAAAAAAGGCACACAGTTTTGGGAACATTCAATATGACTGGCCTTAAGAGAAACTTAAGAGTAACCATTCAGCAATGTCCAGGGGCAAGATGGTAGACATGGCATCACAGTGCCCTTTCTCTCCCCTTTCCACCTCCTACCAACACCTTTGGATCTGCTGCTTGCTAACAGGAATGGAATTGGCCCTGCCACTGTTAGGGTGAAGAGGACTCCATAAGGGGGTGAACCAGGAAAGGCAGAGAATCCCCTTCACTTCCTACCTCCTGAAGAGCTACTTCACATCATCAAAAATAAGAAGCTCTCTGAGCCATATAGAACATTTAAATACAATTTTTATTGCCCAAAGAGGATCTTAGATACAGTGATTTAAATTATAGCCCACTCTTCTCTTATCTATGAATTTCAACTATTTTGTTTGACTTTTTCATTGGATCATAACTATGGTTCTCTTTTGGATCTAGAACCATGGTCATCCTGGACCTTGAATCTTGTTTAGTCAAACACAACTGATCACTCATACACTGGGACTTTTCTTTCAGTGCAGGGAAATTTTAAGTTTCTATTCGTTGGACACGGTGGCTCAGTGGCCAAGGCGCTGAGCTTCTCGATCAGAAAGGTCAGCAGTTCGGCAGTTCAAATCCCTAGCGCTGCGTAATGGAGTAAGCTCCCATTACTTGTCCCAGCTTCTGCCAACCTAGCATTTCGAAAGCACGTAAAAAATGCAAGTAGAAAAATAGAGACTACTTTGGTGGGAAGGGAACAGTGTTCTGTGTGCCTTTGGCGTTTAGTCATGCCGGCCACATGACCATGGAAATGTCTTCAGACAGCGCTGGCTCTTTGGCTTTGTAATGGAAATGAGTATCACCCCGTAGAGCCGGAAACGACTAGCACATATGTGCAAGGGGAACTTTTACCTTTATTTGCTGGAAGATAGTTAGGCAAGGCTGGAGGCCTATATCTGTTTCTCTCAACAGTGCCAAAATCCAGATGATTCAATTTCCCAAATTCTTCTATGCCCTCAGCTCCCTGCACTGAAATTAGTTCAAGCCCATCCAGGTTAGCACTATAGTAAGTCTGTTACTCTCTAAGATTATACTTAGTAGTTTATTGCTTACAGGAACTCAGAGGGAAACTGGGAATAATCCCAACTCTTAGAATATGTTGTGGAAGTCAATTGTTGTATCTGATAAATGTTCAAGATTCAAGTTCCATGCAGGTGCAGGATATAATGCTAGTAGGAACTGTAATCCACCAGAGTGGGAGGGCAGAAAGTAGGACAGGGGGAAAACTCACATCAGGTAGCCCCTGGAAGCATCCACCGGCTTCAACATGGCTATTGGGTTCCTTTTAATGAGGATTGTGGAAAATAATTGAGATTTGTAGCTGTTTTTGGTTTTTCTGTTCTGATTATTTCATTCTGCAGCGTTGTCGTCAACGGCACCCTGGTCGTCTCCGAAGCTTCTCTTTTGATCCCTCAAACAACCCTGCTCCCCCCCAAGACTATTTTGGTCCTCCCCAAGGCTTTTCTGGTCCTCCCCAAGGCTACTTTGGTGCCCCCCAAGGCTTCTCTGGTCCTCCCCAAGGCTTCTCTGGTCCTCCCCAAGGCTACTCTGGTCCTCCCCAAGGCTACTTTGGTGCCCCCCAAGGCTATTTTGGTCCTCCCCAAGGCTCCTCTGGTCCTCCCCAAGGCTACTTTGGTGCCCCCAAGGCTTTTCTGGTCCTCCCCAAGGCTATTTTGGTGCCCCCAAGGCTTCTCTGGTCCTCCCCAAGGCTTCTCTGGTCCTCCCCAAGGCTCCTCTGGTCCTCCCCAAGACTACTTTGGTGCCCCCCAAGGCTTTTCTGGTCCTCCCCAAGGCTATTTTGGTGCCCCCAAGGCTTCTCTGGTCCTCCCCAAGGCTTCTCTGGTCCTCCCCAAGGCTACTTTGGTGCCCCCAAGACTTCTCTGGTCCTCCCCAAGGCTATCCTGTTGCAGGCACTACTCAAGAATCTTCATCTTTCCCTGCTCAACCACCTGGGTCTGCTGTCCCACCCGCTTCTGGCACAGTGAGTATGAACTGGTGACAGGTTCCTTTGCAGGCCTATTCACCTGAAGGTGGGAGAAGGTTCTGTTGGCCCTAAAATATTGAAAATATTCTTTCCCTAAATGTAGAGAGGACAAAAATGGCAAAACTTGGCATTGTTTCCAATTGCTATAAACATGTCCCCTAATAATGGAATCTGGGTTTACAGTCATAAATTGTGCTGGTTGTTAAGTGGGTCTCCAAGTGACTGTGCTTGATTTTATGATCCTTTTTGTGTGGTGGTCATTAATGAAATATAGCATTATAAAGATAATATTAAGTGAAAGCCATGGTCATAAAGCAAATCTATTGTCTGCAATCAGCATCTTTTTTTTTAACCAGAAACTGGAAATATATCACACTCATATGACTCTGAGATTTTGTAAACAGATGTAAGAGGAAACAGTTGTGAGAGCTTGTTTGGTCTAATGGTTAAGGCAGCAGGATAGAAAGCAAGAGACTGTGGGGTTCAAATCCCACTTTAATCATGAAAAACATCTGGGTGTCTTTGGGCCAGTCACTCTCTCTCTCAGCCCAAGCCACATCACAGGGTTGTTGTTGTGAGGAAAATAGAAGGAAGAAAGTGTGTTGGATTATGTTCACTTAGTCAACACACTTATTATTTACTTTGTAAAAATAATAAAGGCAGGACACAAATAAACACACGCAATTAAATGCAAGCCAATTGCTAAGTGCCCAAAAGCTGATCATGTGACAGGGCAGCTACCAGAACTCCAAATTGGGGTCATAAGTATTTTGGGGGGATCATAATCACAGTAGGAGGGAAGAAAGACACGTCCCAGGATAGCAGAAAACTCATGTCACCTGCCTTTGCAGGACAGCCAGTGGAAGGAGATACACCCATTGGCTTCAATATGTTTTGGTGGATATCTTTTAATGAGGAATGTGGAAACCAAATGAGATCAGGGACTACACCTTTGTCTACACAGACTTTGCCGGCTGCCCGTACAAAAAATGAGTTTGTCACCATTGCCGTTCCCAGTCCTCAATATCCTGCTGGGCCCTGCATCATTTTCCCCTCCACAATCTGACCCTACTTTCTCTGCACAGCCTGCCCCTCCCGCCTCTGTTTCCTCTGGTGTTAAACTCCCTGGTAATTCCACATTGCCTGCCTCTGGAGAACCTGGGTCTGCTGCTGGAAACTCTGGTGAAAAGACTTCTGCCTCTAAAGGTCAGGTAAGTATCAAAGTGTGGCAATTCTTGAAGGCCTGTAATGAAGAAGATTTTGCTGGGGGAGCTCTATGTAGATGATGCATATCTTTGAATCCCTTCATACATTATTGCAAAGAGAACCAGCTGGAAATCAATCACTCTAAAACTAAAATAATGGCTTTGCCAAATTGCTCTAAAAATTGTACCTGGATTATTAAAAACCATTCCATCAAGCAGGTACGATGCTTTTGATATCTGGGGTTAATCTTTCAAGCTATTGGACATAAAGGACTTATGGCAACTACACTTGTTGTCTAGTACACTAAGCTAAACCTCTAGCCCAATTTTTATGTGGTACACAACTTGGACCACTTTCCAATCTCAAACCATTAGGGTTTGCCATTTTAGCACTTCGAAATAGTACGAGGATGTTTTGTTTTTAAAGAGTTAAATGCCAATACCCATATGCTTGTTACAAATTCAATAATACTTTTTCTAGTAATGTCCACAATTGAATGAACACTCCAGTTCTCTTCTCTTCTCTTCTCTTCTCTTCTCTTCTCTTCTCTTCTCTTCTCTTCTCTTCTCCTCTCCTCTCCTCTCCTCTCTCCTCTTCTCTTCTCTTCTCCTTTGTTTTTCCAGGAAATCAGAATCAAAGCTTCTCAGTAGGAAAATGTATGCCAGTGAGTATGAAATAAACTTGTTGCTGTAATAGAGATTTATATTGTTCAGATTCCTCCCAGAACTTTATGAGAACTTGATTTCAAATGATGAATAGTAGATTATCGAGGGGCCTTGTCATTGAGAGGAAGGGAAGGTTGAAGGCAGAATTCTAAACTATTACCTGCCTCCATATAAAAGATGCATGACAATCAGTTGCATACTATTTTATGCCAAATATTTCACTTTCACATTTTTTTTCCTAGATCCAACCAGAATAAAATTGCCAAGTATAAAATCCGGTGCACTCTCCCACACTTTCTCTTTCTGGCTTCCATAATTTCTTCCTAATCAAGGATCAGAGGCAATATGAAAATTTCTTCTGAGAAGGACTCCAGCAATCATATTTCTTTCTGTTGATTTGGGGGCATTTTCTCTTAATTGTGAACACTGGTTATGCTACCAAAATAAACATTTACAAATAAATATTTGCAGCATTATCATGGGATATTGTCTTTATCATTGTGCTCTGAAAATTATCATTTTCCAATATTATAGTGAAGTTCAGGCCACATCAATGTTTGCTTTATTCTAATATATGAAAATGTGACTACAAGCCCATCATCTAAGCATACTTTGATCTTAATGCCATAAACATATTTATCCCACATTTCATTACCTTAGAGACTACAGTGTCTAACAGGCTTAATAAATGTTTAGCAATGTTCCCAAAGATCCTTGAATTGCTTAAGAAGTTGCAAATTATAAACTGCTTTTGCCCCCTTTGATCTCAGAGATAACTAGTTACAGTCTCATTCTATGTCCGAAAGACAATTGCTCTCATCCCTGATTCCCTGATCCCTGAGAGATGAAGAAGACTCTATGTACCATACCAGCAATAAGAAATGGGGAAGTATCTTGAATTTAGTATTCTCTCCTTTTCTTCAGTAATTGGATAATTCAGGGTTTAATAATCTGTCTCCAGTTTTCATGGAAATGTTGTCTGCACATGCATAAGTCTCCACTTTGCACACTTATGACTGGCATTGAGAATGCTTTGATTCTGATCCCCTCCCCAAGCCCTAAAGTGAAAACTCATTGTCCTCAATACATGGTATAATGTCAGATGTCAAACCTTTAACTTGATTAGAGAGCCGTGGTGGTGCAATGGTTAGAATGCGGTACTGCAGGCTACTTCTGCTGACTGCCAGCTGACTGCAATTTGGCAGTTCAAATCTCACTAGGCTCAAGGTTGACTTAGCCTTCCATCCTTCTGAGATCAGTAAAATGAGGATCCAGATTGTTTTGGGGGTAATATGCTGACTCTGTAAACTGCTTAGAGAGGGCTGTAAAAGCACGGTAAAGTAGTATATAAGTCTAAATGCTATTGCTATTAAGTGTGTTGTGTAAATTGGTGTATCTATACAGGCTCATTTTCTGTGTATCATTTTTTGCATTGGAGGGGTGTCTCTGAAAAATTTCCTGTAGAGGTCTGTGCGCTATATGCCACGTCTCAATTGTCTTGATTTCCATCCATTTTTCCTAGCCAAGACAAACAATATTTGATATGTTGTACTGCTCAGGTACTCATCAAGGTCCAGGCAAAGAACAATTTCTGTACTTGCTTTTCCTTACCCACTTATAGATTTAATAAATTTCAGTAGGATACAAGCACTGACAACCAGTCGGCTATTGCTTTACAATATTGAATATACTCCCATCAAGTGAATGGAATAAAACAACAGTGCATAATAATAAATAATTTCACAATGTTATAGTCAAAAATAAAACAAAAGGCAAAAGTGAGAAGTGAAAATATTATGCAGCAGTTCAGTTAGTAACTCTGTAGAGTGACTTTGTTTTGGTATCAGAATGAGCCACAAACTATTTTTAATTTAAAAATCATGTCAGTTAAACCATTTCACTTTTATTTCTCCGCCAACATTATTTCCCTTTTGAACTTTATTTGTTTGAAGTTTGCTCTGTGTATTTTATAACCGGGAGCCATTTTTGCATCCTGTCTCAAACAAAGTAGATAAGGAGAAAAATAAAACCCATTTAGCATTCAAGATACATACCACAGCTTAGCACTTGGAAAAGTAATAGTGGAAAAGATACCTACAAATATATCATTGTCTATACCTACAAAGGATCAGAGCCATGTATATGATACTCTATGGAAGTGAATTCTATGGATGTGAATATGGAAGTCTCAATTTCTGGCAAATAGATTGGGAAGAAATGGAGGTAGTGACAGATTTTATTTTCCTCTGCTCCAAGATCACCGTAGATGGGGACTGCAGCCAAGATTTTAAAAGATGCTTACTCCTGTGGAGGAAAGCTATGGCAAATCTAGACAGCATACTAAAAAGCAGAGACATTACCCTGCCAACAAAAGTGCGTATAGTCAAGGCTATGATTTTCCCAGTTGCAGTGTATGGCTGTGAAAGTTGGACCATAAGAAAGGCTGAGCGCCAAAGAATTAAGGCCTTTGAACTATGGTGCTGGAGGAGACTCCTGCGAGTCCCTTGGACTGCAAGGCGATCAAACTGGTCAGTCCTAGAGGAGGTCAACCCTGACTGATTTTTAGAAGGCCAGATCCTGAAGATAAAACTCAAAGACTTTGGCCACCTAATGAGAAGGAAGGACTCACTGGAGTCTAATGCTGGGAACGATTGAGGGCAATAGAAGAAGAAAGGGACAGCAGAGAATGAGATGGCTGGATGGAGTCACTGAAGCAGTTGACATGAGCTTAAATGGATTCCAGAAGATGGTAGAGGACAGGGAGATCTGGAGGAACATTGTCCATGGGGTCATGATGGGGCAGACATGACTTAGCAACTAACAACAACAACAAATGGAAGTGAAAACTGGACTTTGAAGAATCAGGATAGAAAGAGTCTTGACACTTCTGATGTTGGTGATGGAAAAAAAAACCCGGAATACCATAGACCAGGGGTCCCCAACCACCGGGCCCTGGACCGGTATCGGTCCGTGGAACATTTCCTACTGGGCCGCCGGTTTGCTGGGCGCCGCCATCTTGTTTGACGAGAAAGTGCTTCCGGGTGAGCTTTTCCGGTTGGAAAGTGGCGTTTGGGTCCTGAAGGAATCCTCGCGCCTTAGTTTCATCGAAGGGGGGGGGGCTTCGAACGAAACTAAGGTGCGAGGATTCTTTCAGCACCCAAGGCAAGGCGAGCCGAGCGACCGTCCCGAAGCAGTCCCGAAGCGAAGCCCATCGACAAAGGTACAAAGGAGGAGTTGAAGGTGGCAGGGAGAAGCGGGGGACGGCTGGCTGGCTGGTCACTCGGCTCGCCTTGTCATGCGTGCTGATGCCGGTACCGGATCGTGGATCATTTTGTGATGCCGGTACCGGGCCGTGGTACAAAAAAGGTTGGGGGCCACTGCCATAGACAGCCAAGAAAACAAACAAATGGATTATCTAAGAAATCAAAACATAATTCTCACTCTGAGCCAAAATTACACCAATACACCGGCACAAACCGCAACTAACGGGAATAGAAAGACCAAGGTGGATAGACGGTTCAATGGGTCACATTGTAAGACTTGAAGGACCAGGTTAGGGACAAAACTCCTGAAGGAGTCTATACATCTACCTATGTGGCTGCTTGATGGCACATAATCAATCAATCAATCAATCTGGCTTTTGAAACAGTACAGTTAGTCTTTTCATATCCTTTTAAAATGTTTTAAATTTTCTCAGAGTAGCAATCCATACTGAAGTTCAGCTATTTAAAAGATACCATCGCACTCCCTTTAAGCCCTTCCACTCAATGAGAAGGGAAATAAATCAAAGATAAGATAATCAAATTACATATGACTTTGAAAGAAAGATAACTGAAACATGTCAAAACAGGAAAAAAGGTTTTAAACCTTTTTGACCTTTCAGAAACTTTCCATTCCACTTATCATTAGATAATTAGAGGATGATAGTTGGTCAATATGTTCTTGCAAGTCAAATTATTCTCAGAAAAATGATTTAGAGGGCAGAGGAATGTTTCATTTGGCAGTAGATCCTTCCATGTGATGAATGAATCCTAACCTTTCCCTACTGATAAGGTAATTTGAAGACATCATCAATTGCTGCTTTCAGTTTGGGCAGTCTGGCTTGTGATGATATGTCAATAAAGATCCATCCTCAACCCTCCCATTCCGACTTGGATCACTTTCTCATCTGGTGAAGGAAACCTCAAGTTGAGAAAAATGAAGCTGTCCTTCGTGGGTGCTATCTTGTTGATTTCTGTGCTCAGCACAGATGCTCAGGTGAGATGAAACCTGAATTTTAGGAAAGGTAACTTGTGGGGTGGCAGAAACAGCTCTGTGGCTCAAACCCTGTGGGTTAATTCAAGACTAAACTGCTCATTCTTGGGTCCTACTAAAATCTTAGACAAATAAGGATTTGATAAAGTTTTACTGAGGAGATCCAGTTTTACCCTATTCAAAGGCATATTTAAAGGCATTCATTTTTCTGAATCAAATTGGACAGTCCACATGGATCCCACAATTTTTAAAGTGATTTCAAGTATTTAATTAGACTGATTATCTGAATTCAAATCAATGATTCCCATCATTCTGATGGGAAACTTTTTTGCATAAGTTAATAATGAGTTTTGTAGTTTGCAACAAAATTAATTAGTCACATATTGTATAAAAATGTGTTTTGTCTGCTTTTAGCTTCCAATCAACTGGAAAGCCAGGCCACAAATTCCTCTAATATTTTTCAGGCCCATTGGTTAAGTTTAGTAAGGTTAAATATTTCCATCCCTTGGTTTCCTTCCATCAATAGCTTCATTGCAGGCTAAAACAGGGATTGAGTAATTGGGGATATTGTTTTTCCCTTACAGAATCATATTCTTAATCCACCACCTCCACTAAGTAAAAGAGTTTCTTGTTTTAATGCACTTTGATACTTCTCATTACTGTCAGAAATCTGGACAAGCTGGCAAACAAGATTACTCAGCCATAAAGGAGCAGCTGGTTGATCAAATTTTATCCATTTTCCAATGTGGCACAATCAAGCTTCACATCTTGTTCATCCAAAGACCCACCACTGTTGGAACTGATCCTGCAGGAAATCATTAGTTTCATTCACAGGGCATGTCTCACCCATGCATTGAACATTTTAGGAGAAACACAGCTGCCCAGAACTTTACTCTCCCATACAAATGACATTAAGGGGAACCATATGTGAGCCTCCTCTGAATTCCCTCTTTCCTCTCTTTGTTGGAGAAAGAACATGTGTATAAATGTATTTTTATTTTATTTCTTTTTGCATTTCTATAGGGGTACTCTTACTCCCAAAGCTACAGTGATCCCACAAACTATAACCAACAGCTCCCTGATCTTGTAAGTACAGTGTGATCTTTTCATTTCTCCTTTGTTAGGTGGTTTGAATAATAGGAGGATTTAATCCGATACTAAGTTAGTCACTCTTGTGTCCTACTAACTATTAGACTTAACAAATAGGGCTTTGTAAAACTTCACTGGGTAGATCCAGTCTTACGCTATTCAAATCCATTTCTAAATTGGAATCATTTTTCTGAATCTAATTGTTCAATCTCATAGAATGCCACAAACATTATGGTAATTGGACTGATGATCTGAGTCAAATCAATGATTTTATTCTGATCCGAATTTTTGCATACTCTTAATAACAAATTTAAGTTTTGTGGCTTGCAACAAAAATTGATTGGGCTCACATATTGGGGTCAAATATGTTTTGTCTGGTTTTGGCTTCCAGTCAACTGGAAAGCCAGGCCAGTGATAGTATTCAAGCCCTTTGGTTATGTTTAGCAACGTTAAATGTTTCCATCCCTTGGTTTCCTTCCATGAATAGATTTATCACTGTATGAACTGTGTGTGTCAGGCTAAGACAGGATTAGTTAATTGGTGATTATTGTTTTTCTCTTACAGAATAACATGCCACAGCTTCCACCCCCACCCCCAGTAAGTAAAAGTGTTTCTTGTTTTAATGCACTTTGATAGATGTTGGAAATCTGGACAAATGAGATTACACACTCACAAAGAGACAGTTGGTTGGTCAACTTCTGTCCGCCTTCCAAAGTGGCACAACCAAACCTCAAATATTGCTCACCCAAAGGCCCATCACTGCTGGAACTGACCCTGCAGGAAATCATTAGTTTCATTCACAGGGCATGCCTCACCCATGCATTGAACATTTTAGGAGAAACACAGCCGCCCAGAGGTTCAGAACTTTACTCTCCCATACAAATGACATTGAGGGGAACCACATTTGGGTCCCCTCTGAATCCCTTCCCACACACTTCCCTCTTTTTATTGGAGAAAAAACAGGTGTATAAATGTATTTTTTTGCATTTCTATAGGGGTACTCTGGGTCCCAGGACTACAGTGTTTCCACAAACTATAATCAACAGCCCCCTGAATCTGTAAGTACGGTGTTATATTTTTCCCTTCTTTCCTTCTTTACCACCACCCACCCCTTTTTTTTCCTTTTGAAGAATAGGAGGTTTCAAATATTTGTCACCTAGAAGGGTTCCTGGGTTAAGACAACAGCTAGAAAAATTAGTCAAAATTCATCCCACCTAAAGAGACAGTGATCAAATGGATGATCCTAAACAGTTTTTTCTTCCACATCAGTCACTGGCCCCTATTTTATTTACTGAGGAAGTGTATTTATTTAGGGCATACTGTATATTTAGAAAATGTATCATATTTTGAAAATAAGTAACATTTTTTTGAGATTATAAGAAAGGAATCGACTCCATGGTTATTGGCTATTTCAGTCAGATACCTAAGAGAGCCTAGGTTTACACAAACTTGATTTTAAAAGACCTTCCTCTTATAAAACTTGAACATTAAGGTTTTCTTTTTTAAAAAAAAATGCTCCTCATAAGAACATTTTATGGGAATGAATATTATGCATAGAGATATATCTGGAGTTGTAGAATGCAGGTTTTGGGTACCTACGCATTATTTCAAATAGTTATACATATTTAGTAGTTTGGAAGATTTATATGACTACCCACTCAGTGACTCTGGGTTGCTTACAAGCAGTAAAAACCCAATATATATAAAAAAAAAAACAATAAACCCTCCATCCTTGTTGGTGACAACACAGAGTCAAAAGAGCACTTGATGGGCTCCATTCCACTGTGGGTTCTCTAGGCCTGTTGGCAAAACCAAATCTTCAGGACCTTACGAAAGAATGTCAAAGTAAGGGCCAGTCTGATTTCTGAAGGGGTGATATTCCAAAGGGAGAGAGCCACCACGGAGAAGGCCCTTCCTCTGGGTCCCGACAGATATACTTACTGGACCCACTACATTCCTTGCCTCCTAGTTCTAGTGGGTTGGATGGATATAATTGGCAAGAGACAGTGCCACAGATAACCCATTCCCAAACCATGATTTAGTTATTCATTTATATATGTAAGCAAATAAATGAATAAATAAACATCTAAAAGTGTAAACAGATATGAGTAGATAGATGATAGATAGATATAGAGATAGAGATAGAGATAGATAGATAGATAGATAGATAGATAGATAGATAGATAGATAGATAGATAGATAGAAGATAGATAGATAGATAGATAGATAGATAGATAGAATGATAGATAGATAGATAGATAGATAGATAGATAGATAGATAGATAGATATAGAAATAGAATGATAGATAGATAGATAGATAGATAGATAGATAGATAGATAGATAGATAGATAGATAGATAGATAGATAGATAGATAGATAGATAGATAGATAGATAGATAGATAGATAGATAGATAGATAGATAGATAGATAGATATAGATGAATAGGGATAGATAGATAGATAGATAGATAGATAGATAGATAGATAGATAGATAGATAGATAGATAGATAGATGATAGAAATATAGATAGATGATAGATAAATAGATGATAGATAAATATAGATGATAGAAATATAGATAGATAGATAGATAGATAGATAGATGATAGAAATATAGATAGATGATAGATAAATAGATGATAGATAAATATAGATGATAGAAAGATAGATAGATAGATAGATAGATAGATAGATAGATAGATAGATAGATAGATGATAGATAGATAGATAGATAGATAGAAAAATAGATAGATAGATAGATAGATAGATAGATAGATAGATAGATAGATATAGAAAGAATGATAGATAGATAGATAGATAGATGATAGATAAATAGATGGTAGATAAATATAGATGATAGATAGATAGATAGATAGATAGATAGATGATAGAAATATAGATAGATAGATAGATAGATAGATAGATAGATAGATAGATAGATAGATAGATAGATAGATAGATAGATAGATAGAAATATAGATAGATAGATAGATAGATAGATAGATAGATAGATAGATAGATAGATAGATAGATAGATAGATAGACAGATGATAGTGTTAAATTAGAGTGGGAAATAACCGAGATAATCATAGCATTAAGGATAACCCTTTCATTTGAAGCTAACAGGGTTTCCAAAGTCAAACCATGTGCTAACAAATGTGGCTGACAGTCGACAGCTGAGCACTGCTCCCTGCTACTTTTGTGGACCGCATTGAAAACTTATCTACAATGGATAGATAGATAGATAGATAGATAGATAGATAGATAGATAGATAGATAGATAGACAGACAGACAGACAGACAGACAGACAGATAAACCATCATTTCCAGATATAGAAATGTCTTTTATATTTATCTTTGTTTCCTGGTTTGGCTGGTCTTGATCCAAACCTACAATTTATGCATATACCCCAAAGAATTAAATCATGTAACAAGTTCATGTTTTTCTTCTTTTTGTAGAAGTCATATAATTTCCCTGCTTCTGCCCAAGTCAGCTATTCTCACCCAGAAATGAGTATAAGATTAACTTGCTTGTATGGTACCCATTTTGAGAGGAACCCCTCTTCCTTCATTGGGGATTTCTCATCCATGCATTGGTCATTTTAGGAGAAACACAGCTGTCCACATTTTCAGAACTTTAGACCCCGGCATTCAGGAATAGTGTTCTCAAATCTTTGATAGATATACTGTGAAGAGCAGCCCTTTGGGATTGGGATGAAGCCAGAAGAGAGATACTCATTGGGGACAGAAAGGGAAGGCAGAACTATGTGATATTTTCACTTCACTCCATGCTGCTGCTGGATGTTACAACTGAAAGCCACTTTTAAGAAACAAATTTTGAAAATTAGCACTGGTAGCTGTCATTTCATTTGAAGTTTTTAAATGCAGGTGTCTGAGGCAGTTCTTTATAAAGGATTATCTGCAGCAACATTTCTTAGAGTCATTATAAGGATAAAATGAGGCAAGACCCCAGCTTTCAGAGAAAATGCAGGATCTAAACATTATTTATCTGGGATGTGCCAGAGCCTTGCACAAGAAGGATACTAAGGTCATCCATATATGTAGATTTAATTGTGGGTCTCTTTAGATTCATCTCCTATCTCTTCCCTTCTTTTTGTTGCTGAAAGTTCTGATTTCTAATGTAGCTTTGAATTTCTGTAGGGGAACACTGGCTACAGGGTCAATACTTATTATGGAAACCCTAATCCACAGTACCCTCCACCTCCACCTCCACCTCCACCTCCATCTGTAAGTATAGTTTCCTCCCCTGCCTGATATTCTTTGTCTTTGTTGAGCAATTTGTTGTGCGGCAAAACTTCAGTCACCTAGTTACTATCTTTGAATAGTTGAATATGGAATGCATTTTCAGTTTCCAAACTGCCACACTGCTCCCCCTTCCCTTTCTGTTGGCAACTCTAAAAGGACCATAGAAATATCAACTCATAAAACATTTCTATGGTCTTTTTAGAGTTGCCACCATCATTCTTATAGTCTGAGGTTTCCAAATTCTGTTTCAATTACAGTCATGCCTCAACATTCAACTGCTTCAAAACTCGTCAAATTCAGTATTTGTTCTGGCACCCATCTTTCTCATGGTAGTCGACACACATTGCTGATGTTGGCTGTCTCATGACTCACTATTTCTTCTGGCCAAAATAGTGGGTCATGTGGTCTTGTTAGTTTTAGTATTCACCACATCTCCCGAAACCAATTGCCGATGAGTACCAAGGTACTTTCAACTTAAAGGGATTGTGGGTTAAGACAGCTGCTAGAAAAGTGATCAGTGGTTGGTCACTCTTAAAAGTATCCAAAAGGCATAGTAAAAAAAAAAAAAAAAAGACTGAGATGGAGACCATGATGGTGTAATCAAAGCCTTGCTTGCTTTTTTAATATGCATTGTGTTAGAATTCTTTGTCTCTTTCCATACATATGTATATGAATGTAACTGAATTGTAGTAAAGATTTGAGTGCACACAGACACATATATATGCTTAGATAAGAGAGAATGCATGTTTGCATTTTATACTATTTAAATGTCTGTTAAAACTATCTCACCAAGAAAAAAAAATCCATGTTTCTCTTCTTTTTGCAGTCATATTTCAAACAGTTTTTCTCATCAGTGAGTATGACTTTGCCTGCTTTTATTATACCCATTTGAGAGAACCGAAAAAAAATTATTTGTCCCTGAAAATCAGAGACCCATTTAGTCCTGCTCCCAAATCTGGGGTAGGTATTCTGTAAAGAGTAGTTTTTGAGGGTTGGGGAAACAGAGGTTTTTTTGGGGGGTGGGGAATACAGAGTAGGCAGAGATATAGGTTAATTGCATTACAAATGATGGAATAATTCTTTCAAACTGAAATGGTAGCATTGGTGATGTGTGTGATTTTTCTTTCAGTTCATACTCTTCATCTGTACTTACTTCTGTGATGGTAAAGCTGTGCAGACTACTCATCCTTGTCCTTTTCTAAATTAGGTGATTTTAAATGGCAGTTTCCAGTCTTTTCAGTTTTTGTGGTTGACAGAAAGAAAAGTATTTTGAATTTGAAACAAAATAGCTTCCAAGCATAGCATCTGGAAGTTTATTATTTTTCATTTCTCATACAGAAGCAGACTATTATAATATTTATAGATTTGTATCATTAATGGTAATATGTTTCTTCCTTATACTTGTCATTTCATTTGCTTCTTGGTGGGTGCTCATAATTATAATCATATGCATGTCTTGTTAGAAGAATGTTTCACCAGCTGAGTTCACACAAATATGATTAACCAGGCCAGGTAAAGGCTGAGCACCTTCATATGCATGATGTGGAATGCTTTTTTGGTTAAATGTTGGCTAGTTACCATTTTTTATAATTTAGTACTTTGTGTGAACACAATCCAATTGCTTCTTCATTGTTTAGCACATTGTGCAAACCAGAAAATATGTTAAAGGAGTAACCAAATCAAACATCTCAAACTCCAGCCAGTGTAGGCACTGGATATAGAACTGTAACATAAACAAGAATCAAATCATGAGAGAATAGAATACTTTATTGGCCAAGTGTCATTGGACACACAAGGAATTTGTCTTGGTATAAATACTTTCAGGATACATAAAAGAAAAGATATATTCATCAGGGGTCGAGAATCATAAGGTATGACACTTAATGATAGTCATAGGGTACAATAAGCAATCAATCATACTAGGATATAGTCAATATAAATCGTAAGTATACAAACGACAAGGTTACAGTCATACAGTCACAAGTGGGAGGGGATGGTGATAAGGAGTGATGACAAGATTAACAGTAATAATAGTGCAGACTTCGTAATAGTTGGACAGTGTTGAGGGAATTATTTGTTTAGCAGAGTGATGGCATTCAGGAAAAAACTGTTCTTGTGTCTAGTTGTTCTGGTGTGCAGTGCTCTATAGTGTTGTTTTGAGGGTAGGAGTTGAAACAGTTTATGTCCAGGATGTGAGGGGTCTATAAATATTTTCACAGCCGTCTTTTTGACTCGTGCAGTATACAGATTGAAGGCAGATTGATAGCAATTGTCTTTTTCTGCAGTCCTAATTATCCTCTGAAGTCTGTGTCTGTCCTGTTGGGTTGCAGAACCAAATCAGACAGTTATAGAGGTGCAGATGACAGACTCAATAATTCCTCTGTAGAACTGGATCAGCAGCTCCTTTGGCAGTTTGAGCTTCCTGAGTTGGCGCAGAAAGAACATTCTTTGTTGTGCTTTTCTGATGATGTTTTTGATGTTAGGTGTCCATTTTAGGTCATGTGATATAGTAGAACCTTGAAATTTGAAGGTCTCTACTGTTGATACGGTGTTGTCCAGTATTGTAAGAGGTGGTTGTATGGGAGGGTTTCTTCTAAAGTCTACCACCATTTCTACGGTTTTGAGTGTGTTCAGTATGCATGAAAGTATATCATGAAAGCATGAGAGGGAAAGCATAAAAGGAAGAGAAAGATTAACCATATTAGAACTGTAAAAAGTCAAGATGGTGGTTATGTCTGACATAAAGATAGAGCTTTGACATCAGCTAACACTTTTCTGGTCCTCCCTGAAGATACCCATCCATTCGTTTATCACCTGCTCAAAAGGTGAAATAATAAAGAATCATAAATTTGCAAAGACAAACTTCATTGCAATGTGAGGCCATGTCCCCCCCCTGCAAATTCCTAAAATCTATTTAACTTCAGCAATACCTAGTTTTCTCTCAACCACCTCCTTTGCTCGGGCTCCTGTGCACTCATTTTGCTTTTACAGGCTTAATTCTGTAATTATTCTCGTAACCTTCTGAACATCCTTCTGAGGGAAGTCCCATGGAGTGAGGTGAACCCTTTTTCTAGCTATCGGGCGATGTCTCCACCCAGATCTTCCAAAATCTTAATTTTGAGGCTAGAATGATAGGAGGAACAGGGGAAATTAAAGGGCTGTGGAGAGGGAAATTGGACAACTTGCCATAGCCAAATCGCTGCGGCCAACTTATCATGGCCAACTCGCTGCAGGACAACTCAATATGGCCAACTCGCTGCGAGACAACTCACCGCGGGACAATTTAACAATTCTATTTAATTATTTAAAATAAATAAAAATATTTTAATGTTTGCCATTCACATTTGATTCTGTCCCTCCTATTGCATCCTTTCTTTAATGATTCTATTCCATCATTTCTGTGATATCAGTGTAATTCTTGTCCCACAGTGAGTTGTCCTGCAGCGAGTTAGCTATGGCAAGTTGGCTGTGGTGAATTGTCATAGACCTTGTGGAAAGGATGATAATTCCCTTTCCCAATAAACTGAAAAGGAGTGGGAGTCAGACTCTTGTTGTCTTTCTTTGGTGATTTCAGGCACAGACTGGGACATTTATGTAGTTGCTTAATCTGAAAGCAGCAAACTAACTGGGATTGCGTAAGTAGATTGGATTGGAATTTCTTTTGATTAATCAGTGTCTTCTCTTTCATAGGCTGCTTCATTTGCACGGAAACCAGTAAGTAAAAAGCAAGTCCTTTCTTTTCCTGATTCAGTGTCCAGTACTGAGGCAAGAGGTTACAGAAATGAATAAGGGGCTACATGTCTTCCTCCAACAACTGATACAGTGAATAAATATCAGTTAATATTTGAACAGTACAAAATCAGATCAGAGTGCAAATTTTATCTGGTTTTCAATTATAGGATTTCCCTACAAGGTAGATAATGTTAAAATTTGGGGATCTGGTAGAATATTTTAAGATTAAAAGGTTAAAAGCTAGTTTTGGAGGGAAAGAGCCATGATCCATACTTGATATTAATAGAAAGGAGATGGAAACTAATTTTTTTGAGCCAGTATTTCCAAATCTGCAGAGAGCTGTCAATATACTTGTTAATTAATGGATTTTACCCATTTTATATCTCCTGTTTTCAGGAAGAATATCAATTCTGTTCTTTGAATTCTAAACCACTAGGCATGCTAAATTATAATCCACCAACACAACCAATTAAAAAAAACTTTAAAATGATAATTTCATATAAGTTTTCTAGTCAAAATAGATATAGAGTAATGGTTTCTCCAAAACTTTTTTTAATTTCCATATTTGAATTCTAAGGCAACAAATGTTTCTAAAATTTTTGTTTAATAAAAAAAGACCAAGAATAATAAATAAAAACTACTAGGTTGTAAAATCAGAAGAAATACTATCCTAAAGCTAATAATTCTGGTTTCTTTACATAAATCAATTAATGTGAAGACTTTAATTGTAAAAGAATTTGCCCAGGCTCTGCATTTAAAGAGCCCTTTAAAAAAAAATATGAAAATATTTAGATAGATCCAATTATTTTCTTTCATGGCAGGTAAAATAAACAGATAAATATAATATAAAATATAATAAAAAACAAAATAAACTGTAGATTAATGTATTTTGATAAAAGAAAAGGTTGTGATTTATGCTTTGAAAAGGAAAAAAATAGAAGTTCTCTTCCTGGACATTGTTATAAATATGGATTGTGTCCTCTGCCCCCATTTGAGTTGTATGTATCATTCATTGCATTGTGAGGAAATGTTGCCCTGAAATAATAAACCAATTGTCACCACATTAACACAGCCTATCTCCAGCTTTCCAGAAGGATTCGCATAGCAGTTTTGGCTAGATGATAAAAGAATAAAGAGGTCAAGAAACATTGAATAAGTCAGTACACCCAGTTTCCAGTTCAAGTGATTATAGACTTCAGACGATGCAAAGCTGAGCCTCTCCCACTATATATCAATGGAGACTGTGTGGAAAGAGTTCATAGTTTTAAATTTCTAGGAACTCATATTTCCGACAACCTTACTTGGTCAGTCCACACTATGGCCACTTCAAAGAAGGCCCAACAGCGCCTGCACTTTCTGAGGCTGCTGAAAAAGAGCGGTCTGGGTGAGAAGTTGCTGGTTACTTTTTACTGTTCTACCATCGAGAGCATTTTGGCATACGTGTAACAGTGTGGTATGCTAGATGCTCTGCAGTGGATAAGATGATGCCCCAGAGGGTTATAAACACAGTACAAAAAAATCATAGGTTGCTCTCTTTCTTCTTTGGAAGAGATTGTAAAGACCAGACTCTTCTCTAGAGCACAAAAAATCTCCACAGACCATTCTCATCCTGGTCATTCATATTTTGAATTGTTACCATCAGGGAGACATTATAGGTGTCTTAAAATGAGGACTAATAGACTGAGAAACAGTTTCTTTTCCAAGGCAATAATTGTCTTGAATCAAACAGTACATTTGTGATTTAGTTCTATGTATAAAGTGGCATTTTTAAACTATCTAACTTAATATATGTTTTAAATAGGTTTTAGATTAGGTTTTTAATTATTATTGTTATTACTTTATTTTAATTTTTAAATACTGTGTAGTGTGATTGTGTTGTGATGTTTGGGGCACTGCGCTGGAGTAGCTTTCAAATTTCATTGTATTTTGAATGCAATGACAATAAAGGTATTCTATTCTATTCTGTTCTGTTCTGTTCTATTCAAGATTTAATTGAACAATTGCATCATTTCTTCCATATTTTCTCCCCTATGTGTAAAATAATATTAAAGAAAGCATGGCATTCTTTTTGTTTCACATCGTTTATGGAAGCACCAGGACTTTTTCATATCTCATTCCTGAAATTGGCTATCTAAGAAGAATTATTTAAATGCATTGAATGTTGCTCAATTTAGACAAGCCTAAACAAATAAACATCATTTAGCAACTGTTTCAGGCAGAAACATGAAATGTGTTAAAAAGTTTGGTCATGCTGTATCTTTACAAAGTTATTTTTAGTTTGTAATTCAGTAATTAAACAAGAGCAAAAAATCTTTTCTAAATATTATGTTCGTTTTTTGGTAGCTCGCTATGATGGATGTAAGTATATGGATATATTTATTATTATTTCCTGCTTTCTGTACCAGACAACAAACTTGATGCAAAAATACCGAGTTCAAATCTTATTGTGTAATTTTTTTTATTGATGCTATGTGATGCTGTCTATATTTTAATCCGTCTTAGATTAACACTGCTGCATTTTATCTACTATAGTTTTCATTCATTAATTTTTCCATTCATTCATTCTGGCAGAGTGGATGTCAGTACAGCCACAGACGAGATGGAAATCTGAATAATTCCTTCTCTTAGCCTAGTTTACCAAATACAAATGCAGGCGGAACATTTGAAATAATATATTCCTAAACAGAAGCATTAAGGTTAATTCCAAGCCTTGTCCAGTGTTGAAGAGACATTGGTCTGATTCACAGATAGCACTGAGCTATAATGCAGCAGGTGTGTACAGCTCTCTTGGCTTTATTTTGCACACATATAAAACCAGGGGTGGGATTCTATCAGTTCGGACTGGTTCTATAGAACTGGTTGTTATGATTCTGCGCAATTCAGAGAACTGGCAAATCGCGCCCCTGGCTGGCCCCGCCCCTCTCTGCCTGCCCCTCCCCACCCTGTCCAGTCAGTCCTTATCGCACATGTGCAACATTGCACGCATGCACAACATCACTGACTACATTCTTC
This sequence comes from Notechis scutatus, assembly GCF_049901735.1. Lineage (NCBI taxonomy): Eukaryota > Metazoa > Chordata > Lepidosauria > Squamata > Elapidae > Notechis > Notechis scutatus. The sequence goes on along the minus strand of NC_142016.1, from coordinate 19,755,139 downwards.
CTTGCCCAGTCACTCCTTAAGGTATTTCTTTTTTCCCCCCTCCCGATGATCAGCTGTTCCTATGATCAGCTGTGCCAGGATTCCCCTCACTTACTTACTGCTTTGCCCAGGAGGCTTCCCTTAGGCCCAGGAGGGCCCAAAATGGAGCGTGGGGTGTATGTGCTGCATGCTCCCTCCAGACTCTGGTTTTTTTACTTCCAGAGCCACAGGGAAGCCTTCTGGGAGCAAAAACACCCCCCCGAGGCTTCCCCGAGGTCCAGAAGGCCCCAAAAATGGGGTGCTTCAAAAAAAAAAAAAGCCACGACCACCCAGTCACATGACCACACCCACCTAGCCATGTCCACCTAGCCATGCCCACAGAATCGGTTGTTACAAAATCCCACTAGGATTTAAAATAATAACCACAACATATTAAACTAAGCAGACAGGGCCTTGTTTAGAATCTGAATGATTGAGGATCAGGGAATATCAGGAATGCATGGTAAATTGGAAGTTTATTTATGGAAGTCTCTTCCATAAAACTTCCAAGCAAACTCTGTAGTTGGGGATGAAGAACAGCTTTGATTTTTATTGTCCTGGAGACATAAGGGAGTGGTAGTTAATAGAAATAATGGCTTCATTTCTCCTATTTGAAGGATCAGTAGTGGAAAATATAGTTCCAAATAACTCTTGAAGTTTTTCTTTCTTACATTAGAATGCGTTGGCAGCAGTCAAGGATTTTGTAAGTCTCAGGGGAAAAATTGAATGTATTTCTGGGTTTTATTGCTGGAAAATTTAAATATATGGTTGGTTTGTTCAGATGAATGCTGAAGGGCTTTTTAGTGAAGAAGAACTATTAGCAATTAAATTAATAAACTTAGTATTTTTTTTAATTTCAGGAATATAAAAAGGCACGTAGTTCTGGGAACAGTCAACATAGCTGGACTGCTAAGAGAAACTTTAGAGTACTTGTTAAGCAATGTCCTGGTGCAAGAGGGTATACATAGAATCACAACGACCCTTTTCTCCCTGTTCACCCCATCTTGAACACCTTTGTATCTGCCATCGCTAACAGGAATGCCACTATTAAGGTGAAGGGGTGAACCAGGAAAGGCAGAGAGTGACCTCCATTTCCTACCTCCTGAAAGAGCTGTTTCACTTCATCAGAAGTGAGAAACTCCCCAAGTTTAACTCCCCAAGAATAGCTAAAGTTTTTGTGGCTTTAAAATCTCAGTTTCAGAGGTTACAGTGATATTAATTACAGCTCCCCTCTTCCGTATTAATTTCAAACATTAGGCTTATCCCCATTAGACTACAGTTTAGATTTTCCATCATCACAGTCATAATTTGTCAAAACTGGATCCTAATTTGTGTTTAGCCCAATACAGCTAATAATTCATAAATCCTTTCCTGATGATTCAAGTTGCTGAAGGATAGATGAGGAAGGTTGGAAATGCAGATGTCTCTGGCCTCAAATCCCAAACTTTTGAAGAGGACAAAATTTCAATGTTTTCTATGTGTTTAGCTCTGTGTGATGATTTCAAAACAACAGAGGGTTTGCTCTGTGATAGGGCCTGTCACTCTTTACATTTATACTAAAGAGTTTGTTGCTTATAGAAATACAAATGGAATTATTATTTGGAATTATTTCCAATTACATTCATGGGCTTCAATATGGTTGCTGGACTTCCTTTACTATGGATTTTGGGAAACAAATGAGGTTAGTAACTCTAATATTGGAGATACTATGGAGAAGCTCTACATTAATAGTGAGAAAAGGATCTTTGTACATGTATCTCTATCACATTATAGACTCCTTTTTTGATCCCACATGAAAGAAGCAGTTTGGCAATTTAGTAAGCAGCTGGCAATGCAGTAAGCATGAAGACATATTACAGTAAATATCTGTATTTGCACCGGTATTTACACTGTAATATGTCTTCATGCTTACTGCATGGAGCCAAGAGCTTGGCTTCCTTGAGGTTTAAATTTTAAAATAATCCGAAGTAACATTCAAACAATCTATTTACTTTTTATTAGTTTGATGATCGGTTTGGCTCTGATTCTTCCAGTCGTCCTTATCCTATCTACAGCCAGGTGAGTTGCCTGAGACTGGATTTTTTTCAGCCCCTGCTATCTTCCTTTGGAGAGGAAGTTAAGACTAATTCTTGGTATAGGGGAAAATCTGTTGATTCCAAGATGCTAATTGAGCTCCTAATGAATGCCTTTAAGACCAGTCTTTCAGAAGCAGGGCATACAAAAAATATCTCAAGAGTTCAATATATACAGACATTTTGATTACTGACATCCTCTGGAATCTTGGTGTCATTTTTAAACTCTGGTTACTATTACACCTTCTGGAGTCATTCAACCTCAGCTTTGCCAAAGGAAAGTTTACAGGACTTCAACAATGGCCTGATGCTACTATGGAGAGATTCTGTGTCACTTATGGAAAATGACACTTTTAAAATGGCATTTAAGATCCTGGCAAAATGTATGGACCCCTAGTTGTTAGTTGAGCTGATGATGACTCCTTTGAGAATTTGTCTTTCTTAAGGTTATTTAAAAATTCAATATATACAGATACCTTGATTACAGCATCTTTCAAAGTCATCCCATCCCAGCTTTGCCAAAAGAACATTAATATTGACAGCTGTTACATAACTAACAACGGCTTGGAGAGGTTATACATCACTGGTGGGAAAATGGCCTTTCTTACATATCTATCCATAACATAACATATTTCTTTCTTGCTCCTTCTTCTCAGAAATTTGTTTAGGGCAAAATTAAGTTGCTCGTTTTAATATATGTTACTCTGTAGGTTAATACATCTGGATGGTTAATGCATTTATGTTTTAAAATAATCTGAAAGGACATTCACAGAAATGATTTACTTAATTTATCAGGTTGGTGCTTCTTCCAATCGTTACAATGGGTATCCTCCTGTTGCCAGGAGCCAGGTGAGGTTTGATATTCTTCTTCTCTAGTATCTTTCTTTGCAGTGCAAGTCCAGACTATTTGCAGGTACTATGGATTCCAAGATGGCAATTGAGCTCCTGATGATTGCTTTGAGGATCAATCTCCAAGAAATAGGGCATAAAAGGAATATATCAATAGGTCAACATATACAAACCCTTCAACTACTGTCCTGCTCTGGTATCTTGGTGTCATTTTTTAACTTGAGTGACTTACAGCATCTTCTAGACTCATCCAACCTAGCTTCACCAAAAGAACACAATTGTGGACAGATTTTAAATAACTTCAACAACAGTTTGAATGTACTATGGAGATTTACATAACTGGTTGGGAAGTGGCTTTTCATATATCTCTCACACACATGGACTGAAATGTGAAAAGGCTATTATGGATGATTTTATACATTCTCATAACATATCGAAGGAGGCAACTAGGACCCCGGGGGAGCCATCACTATCCCTGTAGGAAGGAGGAAGAGGCGGAGAAAGAAGAACAGGAAGAGAAAGAAAGGATGCCGTGCTGGGGTTTTCTTTAGGCTGAGTAAGTTTCCACACAAGCCTTCAATTCCAATTATATTTCTTACCAATGCAAGATCTCTGACTAACAAAATGGATGAATTAAGGCTACAGATTGCAAAGACTAAATTCATCAAGAATTGCTGTGTTTTGCTAATCACAGAAACTTGGCTTCATTCACTCATTCCAGATGCAACTGTTGAGCTGGAAGGCTACATAGCTCACCGGCAGGATAGGAGTAGAGATTCTGGCAAGATCAAAGGGGGAGGTTTAAGCCTTTATGTGAACAAAAGCTGGTGTATCAATACAAAGACTGTAGACAGCCATTGCTTCATGGATCTGGAGTATATGACACTTAAATGTAGACCCATATATCTTTCACGGGAATTCAGCGTGGTTTTGATTACTGCAGTCTATATCCCACTTGATGCCAATACTACCATAGCTTTGGGATTCTTGTATAACATTGTTAGTAATCAGCAGAATAAGTATCCTGATGTTGTGCATATCATAGCAGGGGATTTTAATCAAGCTGATTTAAAAGAAGTGCTCCCTAAATTCTATCGGCATGTTAAGTGTGCTACTAGAGGAGCAAACATATTGCACAAAGTATATACCAACATCAAACATGGCTATAAGGTTATACAATTACCACATTTGGAACAATCAGACCATATGTCACTGCTTTTAGCACCAGCTTACATCCCCTTTAGGAGACGGGCTCTGCCTATAATAAAGAGTGTGAAATCTTGGCCAGAAGATGCTTCCCAACAACTTCAGGATTGTTTTGAGAACACAAATTGGGACATCTTTTATCACCCTGACCTAGAGGTGCCACTATTCCATCTTGTTTGAAGGCTTCCACCATTGTTCCGCTACCAAAGAAGTTTCCTATCAATAACCTCAACGATTACAGACCAATGGCACTCACTCTTATCATTATGAAGTGCTTTGAGAAATTAGTCTGCCGGCACATCATTTCTGGTCTTCCGCATACATTTGATAAACACCAGTTTGCATAAAGAAAAAATAGATCTACAGAGGACGCTATAGCCATCACTCTTCACACTGCTCTGACTCATCTAGAACAATGGGAGGGCTATGTGAGGATGCTTTTTGTGGATTTTAGTTCTGCGTTTAACACAATTCTTCCACATAGACTAGTGTCTAAACTTCTGGACCTTGGGCTTTCTAATTCAATCAGCCTTTGGATTATGGATTTCCTGTCTGGCCACTCACAGAGGGTCAGATTAGGTATCATACCTCTTCAGCCCTTATTCTTAACACTGGTACACCACAGGGTTGCGTGTTGAGTCCCTTACTCTATACTCTTTATGTGCATGACTGCATTCCCACTCATGTTAGTGCTAAATTTGCAGATGATACAACAGTGGTGGGACTTATCTCCGGGTGGGATGAGTCTGCCTACCGAGATGAGGTGGAGTGGTTGCTTTCGTGGTGTGGAGACAATAACATGGTCCTCAACACCAATAAGATCAAGGAGTTTATAGTGGATTACAGAAGGACCCAGCCCTTGCTTATCAATGGAGACCAAGTGGAGCAAGTGGCCAGTTTTAAGTTTCTGGGTGTTACCCTAAAAGAGGACCTGACCTGGGGTGCCCACATTGCAGCCCTGGTCAAAAGGGCCCAGCAGAAATTATACTACCTGAGACTTCTCAGAAAACAATAACTGAGTGAGAAACTGCTGGTGACCTTCTACCGCTGCATCATAGAGTATAGAGACCCAAAAGCTTGGCATCTATCAGGTTTACTTTTTAAAATAATCTGAAAGGATATTCACAAGATTTACTAGGTTGTTGTTCCCTCTGGTCCTTTCAATGGAATTCTTTCTCCTCCTCCTCCTCCTCCTCCTCCTCCTCCTCCTCCTCCTCCTCCTCCTCCTCCTCCTCCTCCTCCTCCTCCTCCTCCTCCTCCTCCTGCTGTCAGTAGCCAGATGAGTTCCATAACACTGTATTGTCTTCTTCCCTGGTATCTTTTTTCGGACAGCAAATCAAGACTAATTTCTGGGGCTTAGGAAAATTTGTTAATTCCAAAATGTCAGTTGAGCTCTTCAAGATTGACTTGAGGATCAGTCTTTCAGAAGCATGGCATAACAGAAAAATAACATAGGACAATGCATATACACACCTTGATTATTATCCTAGTCTGGTATCTTGGTGTCATTTTTAAACTTACTATGTCTTCTAGACTCATCCAACCTCAGCTTTACCAAAGGAACAAAATTGTGGGAAGATTTTAAATCACTTCAACAATAGTTTAAATATACTATGGAGGTATTATAGATTATTGGTTGGGAAGTGGCCTTTTTATATAGCTCTCCATCACATAACAACTTCTTTTTTGCTCCTTCTTCCCACAAATTTATTTAGGTTAAAAAAATTAACTCGTTGTTGTTCACACATGTTACCCTGAGTTGTGTCTTGATGGTTAATGCATGCATTATAGCAACAGCGTGACTTCTACGAAGTTTTAATTTTGAAAATAATCTGAAGTGACATTCACAGGATCTATTTACTTATTTGTTAGGTTGTTGCTCCTTCTGGTCCTTTCAATGGTCCTCCTCCTTGTTGAGGTAATTCCCCATTAGGAGAATGAGCGCATATACAGGGAGACGTATTTGAGAGAAGTGTTTGAATAATACACAGATACACTGTACAGTAAATGTAAGTTTTTACTTCCAGAAAGGTTTAAGCAAAGTCCAAAATAAGCAATCCAAAGTCATTCACAAGTAAATCAGTCAGTTTTCAATCCAGGGATAATCCAAATATCAAAGTGCAGTGTCAAAAAACAGTTCAGTAACAGACTTACATTAAATCCAGTAATATCAGTCAATTAGAAGAAATGGAGGAACGGCAATACTTTCCAACAGAAGGAAACAGAGATACTCACTCAGACACACTCTCTTCTGAGACTAAGACTAAAACAACCCAGGTTTCTGGCTCCATCTTATGGCCGTTTGAAAAACCACACCCAATTGCAGTTTTTGCAATCTCTTAAAGACATAGTACTAAAATGTTTATCCTGGTTTATATATTTCTAACCCAAATACCTGTTAGGTGACTTATATTCCTAACACTCCTCCTCCTCCTTTCAGTAGCCAGGTGAGTTCCATAACACTGGATTTTCTTCTTCCCTTGTATCTTTCTTAGGACAGCAAATCAAGACTAATTCCTGGTGCTTAGGAAAATTTGTTAATTCTAAGATGTCAGTTGCGCTCTTCATGATTGACTTGAGAATCAGGCTCTCAGAAGCATGGCATAACAGAAAAATCTCCATAGGTCAATGCACATACATATTTTTAAACTCTGATGACTTATAGCATCTTTCAGAGTCATCCAGCTCCAGCTTTGCTGAAGAAATACAAATGTGGACAGATCTTAAATCACTAAAAGAATAGTTGGGAGCTAGTATGCAGAAATTATACACCACTGGAAAGGAATTGATCTTTCCTACATGTCTCTCTGTCACATAACATATTTCTTTGTTGCTCGCTCTACTTCTCACAGACTTGTTTAGGGCAAATATTAAGTTTCTCCTGCTTACATGTTACTCTGTGATATGTTTTCATGCTTACTACATTCCCATGTAGTAAGTAATTTGTTTAGAGAGAATTAACTCACTGTTGTTCACTCAAGTTACTCTGTGACATGTCTATGGGCTTGGCTTCTATGAAGTTTTAATTCTGAAAATAATCTGAAGGGGCATTCACAGGATCTATTTACTTATGTATTAGGTCGTTGTTCCCTCTGGTCGTTACAATGGAGTTCCCTCTGGTCCTTACAATGGAGTTCCCTCTGGTCGTTACAATGGAGTTCCCTCTGGTCCTTACAATGGAGTTCCCTCTGGTCCTTACAATGGTGTTCCTCCTCCTCCTGCTGTCAGTAGCCAGGTGAGTGCCATAACACTGGATTTTCTTCTTCCCTGGTATCTTTTTTTTTCACAGCAAATAAAGACTAATTTCTGTGACTTAGGAAAATTTGTTAATTCCAAAATGTCACTTGTGCTCTTCATGATTGATTTGAGAATCAGTTCCATAGCAGAAGCACGGCATAATAGAAAAATCTCCATACGTCAATATACACAGATACCTCAATTTCTGCCCTACTCTGGTATCTTGGTATCATTTGTTAATCTCTGGAGACTTACAACATCTTCCAGAGTGACCATCCAGCTTTGCCAAAGGAACGCTTTTGGGAAAATGACCTACCCTATATATCTGCCCAGGGATGCAGTAGCTCAGTGGCTAAGATGCTGAACTTGTTAATCAGAAAGGTCGGCAATTCAGCAATTTGAATCCCTAGCACAGAGGTGGGCAACTATGGCCCCTTTATGACTTTGGACTTCAACTCCCAAAATTCCTGAGCTAGCATGGCTTGCTCAGGAATTCTGGGAGTTGAAGTCCACAAGTCATAAAGGGACCATAGTTGCCCACCCCTGCCCTAGCACCATGTAATGGAGGGAGCTTCTCCCATTACTTGTCCCAGCTTCTGCAACCTAGCAGTTCGAAAGCATGTAAACATGCAAGTAGAAAAATAGGGACCACTTTGGTGGGAAGGTAACAGCGTTCCGTGCACCTTCAGCGTTTAGTCATGCCAGCCACATGACCACAGAGACGTCTTCGGACAACACTGGCTCTTCGGCTTTGTAACGGAGATGAACACCACCCCCTAGAGCCGGAAACAACTAGCACGTATGTGCAAGGGGAACCTTTACCTTTATCTATATATCTGCCCAGCAGTTAATTAGTTTCTTCCTTCCTTCTACTTTCCACAAATTTGTTAGGGCAAATATGAAGTTGCTCCTGTTGTCATATATTAGACTAAAATATATCTTGGATGCTTAATGCATTTGCAGACCCAAGTACTTGATTTCCATGAAGTTTGGTTTTTAAATTAATGTGAAGGAACATTCATAGGATTTATTTACTTCTTCATTAGCTTGGTGACCCCTCCAATCGTTACAATGGTCCTCCTCCTCCTCTTGCCAGTATCCAAGTAAGTTCCATTAGATGTGATATTCTTCTTCTCTAATATCTTCCTTTGGACTGCAAGTCTAGATTAATTACTGATATTAATTGTGGATGTTCGTGCATTTTATTCTGCAAAATATCTTAATGCTCAAATATTCACAGATTCAAGTAGTTGGCTTCTATGAGGATTATTTTTTTAAATACTTGGAAGGATCATTCAAAGAATCTATTTCCTTCTTTATTAGGTTACTGATTCCTCTGACAGTAACAAAGGCCTTCCTCCTGCAAATAGCCAGGTGAGTTGCATAAGACTGGATTGACTTCTTCTGTAGTATCTTCCTTTGGACAACATCCCAAGAGGAATTCATACTGGGTAAAATCTGTTGATTCCAGCAAGTCAGTTGAGCTTCTGATGACTGCCTTGAGGATTAGTCTCTCAGAATATCTTAATGTCAATAATAGCAATCATTCCTAAAGAGAGTTGTTTGTGTCCATATTTCAAAAGTATAAACATGATGGAGAAAGAATAGAATAGAATAGAGCAGAGCAGAGCAGAGCAGAGCAGAGCAGAACAGAACAGAACAGAACAGAACAGAATAGAATAGAATAGAACAGAACAGAATTCTTTAATGACCAAGTGTGATTGGACACACAAGGAATTTATCTTGGTGTAAATACTCTCAGTATACATAAAAGAAAAGATACATTCATCAAGAATCTTAATACTTAATAATAGTCACATAATAATAGTCTCTTAATATGATCACAGAGGTCATTTATGTAGCGTATGAAGAGTGTTGGTGTTTGAATAATACACACACGGTACACAGATACACTGTACAGTAAATGTAGGTTTTTACTTCCAGAAAGGTTTAAGCAAAGTCCAAAATAAGCAATCCAAAGTCATTCACAAGTAAATCAGTCAGTTTTAAATCCAGGGATAATCCAAATATCAAAGTCCAGTGTCAAAAAACAGTTCAGTAACAGACTTACATTAAATCCAGTAATATCAGTCAATTAGAAGAAATGGAGGAACGGCAATACTTTCCAACAGAAGGAAACAGAGATACTCACTCAGACACACTCTCTTCTGAGACTAAGACTAAAACAACCCAGGTTTCTGGCTCCATCTTATGGTCGTTTGAAAAACCACACCCAATTGCAGTTTTTGCAATCTCTTAAAGACATAGTACTAAAATGTTTATCCTGGTTTATATATTTCTAACCCAAATACCTGTTAGGTGACTTATATTCCTAACACTCCTCCTCCTCCTTTCAGTAGCCAGGTGAGTTCCATAACACTGGATTTTCTTCTTCCCTTGTATCTTTCTTAGGACAGCAAATCAAGACTAATTCCTGGTGCTTAGGAAAATTTGTTAATTCTAAGATGTCAGTTGCGCTCTTCATGATTGACTTGAGAATCAGGCTCTCAGAAGCATGGCATAACAGAAAAATCTCCATAGGTCAATGCACATACATATTTTTAAACTCTGATGACTTATAGCATCTTCCAGAGTCATCCAGCTCCAGCTTTGCTGAAGAAATACAAATGTGGACAGATCTTAAATCACTAAAAGAATAGTTGGGAGCTAGTATGGAGAAATTATACACCACTGGAAAGGAATTGATCTTTCCTACATATCTCTCTGTCACATAACATATTTCTTTGTTGCTCGCTCTACTTCTCACAAAGTTGTTTAGGCAAATATTAAGTTTCTCCTGCTTACATGTTACTCTGTGATATGTTTTCATGCTTACTACATTCCCATGTAGTAAGTAATTTGTTTAGAGAGAATTAACTCACTGTTGTTCACTCAAGTTACTCTGTGACATGTCTATGGGCTTGGCTTCTATGAAGTTTTAATTCTGAAAATAATCTGAAGGGGCATTCACAGGATCTATTTACTTATTTATTAGGTCGTTGTTCCCTCTGGTCCTTACAATGGAGTTCCCTCTGGTCCTTACAATGGAGTTCCCTCTGGTCCTTACAATGGTGTTCCTCCTCCTCCTGCTGTCAGTAGCCAGGTGAGTGCCATAACACTGGATTTTCTTCTTCCCTGGTATCTTTTTTTTCACAGCAAATAAAGACTAATTTCTGTGACTTAGGAAAATTTGTTAATTCCAAAATGTCACTTGTGCTCTTCATGATTGATTTGAGAATCAGTTCCATAGCAGAAGCACGGCATAATAGAAAAATCTCCATACGTCAATATACACAGATACCTCAATTTCTGCCCTACTCTGGTATCTTGGTATCATTTGTTAATCTCTGGAGACTTACAACATCTTCCAGAGTGACCATCCAGCTTTGCCAAAGGAACGCTTTTGGGAAAATGACCTACCCTATATATCTGCCCAGGGATGCAGTAGCTCAGTGGCTACAAGTGTTTGAATAATACACACACGGTACACAGATACACTGTACAGTAAATGTAGGTTTTTACTTCCAGAAAGGTTTAAGCAAAGTCCAAAATAAGCAATCCAAAGTCATTCACAAGTAAATCAGTCAGTTTTAAATCCAGGGATAATCCAAATATCAAAGTCCAGTGTCAAAAACAGTTCAGTAACAGACTTACATTAAATCCAGTAATATCAGTCAATTAGAAGAAATGGAGGAACGGCAATACTTTCCAACAGAAGGAAACAGAGATACTCACTCAGACACACTCTCTTCTGAGACTAAGACTAAAACAACCCAGGTTTCTGGCTCCATCTTATGGTCGTTTGAAAAACCACACCCAATTGCAGTTTTTGCAATCTCTTAAAGACATAGTACTAAAATGTTTATCCTGGTTTATATATTTCTAACCCAAATACCTGTTAGGTGACTTATATTCCTAACACTCCTCCTCCTCCTTTCAGTAGCCAGGTGAGTTCCATAACACTGGATTTTCTTCTTCCCTTGTATCTTTCTTAGGACAGCAAATCAAGACTAATTCCTGGTGCTTAGGAAAATTTGTTAATTCTAAGATGTCAGTTGCGCTCTTCATGATTGACTTGAGAATCAGGCTCTCAGAAGCATGGCATAACAGAAAAATCTCCATAGGTCAATGCACATACATATTTTTAAACTCTGATGACTTATAGCATCTTCCAGAGTCATCCAGCTCCAGCTTTGCTGAAGAAATACAAATGTGGACAGATCTTAAATCACTAAAAGAATAGTTGGGAGCTAGTATGGAGAAATTATACACCACTGGAAAGGAATTGATCTTTCCTACATATCTCTCTGTCACATAACATATTTCTTTGTTGCTCGCTCTACTTCTCACAAAGTTGTTTAGGGCAAATATTAAGTTTCTCCTGCTTACATGTTACTCTGTGATATGTTTTCATGCTTACTACATTCCCATGTAGTAAGTAATTTGTTTAGAGAGAATTAACTCACTGTTGTTCACTCAAGTTACTCTGTGACATGTCTATGGGCTTGGCTTCTATGAAGTTTTAATTCTGAAAATAATCTGAAGGGGCATTCACAGGATCTATTTACTTATTTATTAGGTCGTTGTTCCCTCTGGTCCTTACAATGGAGTTCCCTCTGGTCCTTACAATGGTGTTCCTCCTCCTCCTGCTGTCAGTAGCCAGGTGAGTGCCATAACACTGGATTTTCTTCTTCCCTGGTATCTTTTTTTTTCACAGCAAATAAAGACTAATTTCTGTGACTTAGGAAAATTTGTTAATTCCAAAATGTCACTTGTGCTCTTCATGATTGATTTGAGAATCAGTTCCATAGCAGAAGCACGGCATAATAGAAAAATCTCCATACGTCAATATACACAGATACCTCAATTTCTGCCCTACTCTGGTATCTTGGTATCATTTGTTAATCTCTGGAGACTTACAACATCTTCCAGAGTGACCATCCAGCTTTGCCAAAGGAACGCTTTTGGGAAAATGACCTACCCTATATATCTGCCCAGGGATGCAGTAGCTCAGTGGCTAAGATGCTGAACTTGTTAATCAGAAAGGTCGGCAATTCAGCAATTTGAATCCCTAGCACAGAGGTGGGCAACTATGGCCCCTTTATGACTTGTGGACTTCAACTCCCAAAATTCCTGAGCTAGCATGGCTTGCTCAGGAATTCTGGGAGTTGAAGTCCATAATTCATAAAAGGACCATAGTTGCCCACCCCTGCCCTAGCACCATGTAATGGAGGGAGCTTCTCCCATTACTTGTCCCAGCTTCTGCAACCTAGCAGTTCGAAAGCATGTAAACATGCAAGTAGAAAAATAGGGACCACTTTGGTGGGAAGGTAACAGCGTTCCGTGCACCTTCAGCGTTTAGTCATGCCAGCCACATGACCACAGAGACGTCTTCGGACAGCACTGGCTCTTCGGCTTTGTAACGGAGATGAGCACCACCCCCTAGAGCCGGAAACAACTAGCACGTATGTGCAAGGGGAACCTTTACCTTTATCTATATATCTGCCCAGCAGTTAATTAGCTTCTTCCTTCCTTCTACTTTCCACAAATTTGTTAGGGCAAATATGAAGTTGCTCCTGTTGTCATATATTAGACTAAAATATATCTTGGATGCTTAATGCATTTGCAGACCCAAGTACTTGGTTTCCATGAAGTTTGGTTTTTAAATTAATGTGAAGGAACATTCATAGGATTTATTTACTTCTTCATTAGCTTGGTGACCCCTCCAATCGTTACAATGGTCCTCCTCCTCCTCTTGCCAGTATCCAAGTAAGTTCCATTAGATGTGATATTCTTCTTCTCTAATATCTTCCTTTGGACTGCAAGTCTAGATTAATTACTGATATTAATTGTGGATGTTCGTGCATTTTATTCTGCAAAATATCTTAATGCTCAAATATTCACAGATTCAAGTAGTTGGCTTCTATGAGGATTATTTTTTTAAATACTTGGAAGGATCATTCAAAGAATCTATTTCCTTCTTTATTAGGTTACTGATTCCTCTGACAGTAACAAAGGCCTTCCTCCTGCAAATAGCCAGGTGAGTTGCATAAGACTGGATTGACTTCTTCTGTAGTATCTTCCTTTGGACAACATCCCAAGAGGAATTCATACTGGGTAAAATCTGTTGATTCCAGCAAGTCAGTTGAGCTTCTGATGACTGCCTTGAGGATTAGTCTCTCAGAATATCTTAATGTCAATAATAGCAATCATTCCTAAAGAGAGTTGTTTGTGTCCATATTTCAAAAGTATAAACATGATGGAGAAAGAATAGAATAGAATAGAGCAGAGAGCAGAGCAGAGCAGAGCAGAACAGAACAGAACAGAACAGAACAGAATAGAATAGAATAGAACAGAACAGAATTCTTTAATGACCAAGTGTGATTGGACACACAAGGAATTTATCTTGGTGTAAATACTCTCAGTATACATAAAAGAAAAGATACATTCATCAAGAATCTTAATACTTAATAATAGTCACATAATAATAGTCTCTTAATATGATCACAGAGGTCATTTATGTAGCGTATGAAGAGTGTTGGTGTTTGAATAATACACACACGGTACACAGATACACTGTACAGTAAATGTAGGTTTTTACTTCCAGAAAGGTTTAAGCAAAGTCCAAAATAAGCAATCCAAAGTCATTCACAAGTAAATCAGTCAGTTTTAAATCCAGGGATAATCCAAATATCAAAGTCCAGTGTCAAAAAACAGTTCAGTAACAGACTTACATTAAATCCAGTAATATCAGTCAATTAGAAGAAATGGAGGAACGGCAATACTTTCCAACAGAAGGAAACAGAGATACTCACTCAGACACACTCTCTTCTGAGACTAAGACTAAAACAACCCAGGTTTCTGGCTCCATCTTATGGTCGTTTGAAAAACCACACCCAATTGCAGTTTTTGCAATCTCTTAAAGACATAGTACTAAAATGTTTATCCTGGTTTATATATTTCTAACCCAAATACCTGTTAGGTGACTTATATTCCTAACACTCCTCCTCCTCCTTTCAGTAGCCAGGTGAGTTCCATAACACTGGATTTTCTTCTTCCCTTGTATCTTTCTTAGGACAGCAAATCAAGACTAATTCCTGGTGCTTAGGAAAATTTGTTAATTCTAAGATGTCAGTTGCGCTCTTCATGATTGACTTGAGAATCAGGCTCTCAGAAGCATGGCATAACAGAAAAATCTCCATAGGTCAATGCACATACATATTTTTAAACTCTGATGACTTATAGCATCTTCCAGAGTCATCCAGCTCCAGCTTTGCTGAAGAAATACAAATGTGGACAGATCTTAAATCACTAAAAGAATAGTTGGGAGCTAGTATGGAGAAATTATACACCACTGGAAAGGAATTGATCTTTCCTACATATCTCTCTGTCACATAACATATTTCTTTGTTGCTCGCTCTACTTCTCACAAAGTTGTTTAGGGCAAATATTAAGTTTCTCCTGCTTACATGTTACTCTGTGATATGTTTTCATGCTTACTACATTCCCATGTAGTAAGTAATTTGTTTAGAGAGAATTAACTCACTGTTGTTCACTCAAGTTACTCTGTGACATGTCTATGGGCTTGGCTTCTATGAAGTTTTAATTCTGAAAATAATCTGAAGGGGCATTCACAGGATCTATTTACTTATTTATTAGGTCGTTGTTCCCTCTGGTCCTTACAATGGAGTTCCCTCTGGTCCTTACAATGGTGTTCCTCCTCCTCCTGCTGTCAGTAGCCAGGTGAGTGCCATAACACTGGATTTTCTTCTTCCCTGGTATCTTTTTTTTCACAGCAAATAAAGACTAATTTCTGTGACTTAGGAAAATTTGTTAATTCCAAAATGTCACTTGTGCTCTTCATGATTGATTTGAGAATCAGTTCCATAGCAGAAGCACGGCATAATAGAAAAATCTCCATACGTCAATATACACAGATACCTCAATTTCTGCCCTACTCTGGTATCTTGGTATCATTTGTTAATCTCTGGAGACTTACAACATCTTCCAGAGTGACCATCCAGCTTTGCCAAAGGAACGCTTTTGGGAAAATGACCTACCCTATATATCTGCCCAGGGATGCAGTAGCTCAGTGGCTAAGATGCTGAACTTGTTAATCAGAAAGGTCGGCAATTCAGCAATTTGAATCCCTAGCACAGAGGTGGGCAACTATGGCCCCTTTATGACTTGTGGACTTCAACTCCCAAAATTCCTGAGCTAGCATAGCTTGCTCAGGAATTCTGGGCGTTGAAGTCCATAATTCATAAAAGGACCATAGTTGCCCACCCCTGCCCTAGCACCATGTAATGGAGGGAGCTTGTCCCATTACTTGTCCCAGCTTCTGCAACCTAGCAGTTCGAAAGCATGTAAACATGCAAATAGAAAAATAGGGACCACTTTGGTGGGAAGGTAACAGCGTTCCGTGCACCTTCAGCGTTTAGTCATGCCAGCCACATGACCACAGAGACGTCTTCGGACAGCACTGACTCTTCGGCTTTGTAACGGAGATGAGCACCACCCCCTAGAGCCGGAAACAACTAGCACGTATGTGCAAGGGGAACCTTTACCTTTACCTATATATCTGCCCAGCAGTTAATTAGTTTCTTTCTTCCTTCTACTTTCCACAAATTTGTTAGGGCAAATATGAAGTTGCTCCTGTTGTCATATATTAGACTAAAATATATCTTGGATGCTTAATGCATTTGCAGACCCAAGTACTTGGTTTCCATGAAGTTTGGTTTTTAAATTAATATGAAGGAACATTCATAGGATTTATTTACTTCTTCATTAGCTTGGTGACCCCTCCAATCGTTACAATGGTCCTCCTCCTCCTCTTGACAGTATCCAAGTAAGTTCCATTAGATGTGATATTCTTCTTCTCTAATATCTTCCTTTGGACTACAAGTCTAGATTAATTACTGATATTAATTGTGGATGTTCGTGCATTTTATTCTGCAAAATATCTTAATGCTCAAATATTCACAGATTCAAGTAGTTGGCTTCTATGAGGATTATTTTTTTAAATACTTGGAAGGATCATTCAAAGAATCTATTTCCTTCTTTATTAGGTTACTGATTCCTCTGACAGTAACAAAGGCCTTCCTCCTGCAAATAGCCAGGTGAGTTGCATAAGACTGGATTGACTTCTTCTGTAGTATCTTCCTTTGGACAACATCCCAAGAGGAATTCATACTGGGTAAAATCTGTTGATTCCAGCAAGTCAGTTGAGCTTCTGATGACTGCCTTGAGGATTAGTCTCTCAGAATATCTTAATGTCAATAATAGCAATCATTCCTAAAGAGAGTTGTTTGTGTCCATATTTCAAAAGTATAAACATGATGGAGAAAGAATAGAATAGAATAGAATAGAATAGAATAGAATAGAATAGAATAGAATAGAATAGAATTCTTTAATGACCAAGTGTGATTGGACACACAAGGAATTTATCTTGGTGCAAATACTCTCAGTATACATAAAAGAAAAGATACATTCATCAATAATCTTAATACTTAATAATAGTCACATAATAATAGTCTCTTAATATGATCACAGAGGTCATTGATATAGCGTATGAAGAGTGTTGGTTCTAGAACACTGCCTTGGGGGACACCACTATTGACAGGTACAGAATTTGATAGGACACTCCCAATTTTGACCATTTTTGTCTGTTTGACAGGAATGCTTCTATCCAGTTATGCAGGTGTCCAGAGATACCATTAGTTTTAGGAGTAGTTTGTCATGTACCACTGAATCAAAGGCTGTACAGAAGTCTATGTAGATTGCGTCTATTGTTTTGCCCTGATCGAGTTGTGTAGTCCATATGTTTTGCAGATTACAGGATAGTTTTTTTCTGAAACCAAATTGTTTATTAGAGAGTAGGTTGTTTGTCTCTAAGTGGAGGATAATGGATTGGTTAATAATTGATTCTATGACTTTACAGGTGATGCAGCATAAGGAGATTGGTCTGTAATTTTCAACAAGGCTGGGGTCTCCCTTTTTGAAGATGGGAATGACCGTGGCTTGTGACCATAGGTTAGGCAAGGAGCTGGTCCTGAAATATTTTTCAAAGATTATGCTTAGAGGTTCAGCTATGGCAGTGGATAGCTTTTTTAAGAAGTAGGCACAAACTCCATCCGGTCCAATAGATAGAGATGGTTTTAGATTGCATAGTGCTTTTTCAACATTGTCTTCTGTAAAATCAATATGTATTAGATCATTATAGTTTTCTGTGGTTCGGCTAGGAAATACTGGGCATAATCTATTGCTGTTTACAAATACTGAGCCAAATAATGTGTCGTCGTTGCAGTCTTTACCATTAGGTCCTATCAGGGGTGGGATGGACCTTGAGTCTTTTAGCTTATTGTTTACAAAATTGTAAAAAGCGCGGGTGGAATTGGTGCATAGAAGGTTTCCTCTTGTTTAATGTGATAATTGGTGCATTCAGTTTTTATCTGGTGGCATAAATTTTTGCATCGGCTTTTGAAGTTGGCAATGTGACCAGATTTGTTTTTCTGCCAGAGTGAACTCTTTTTGGATTGAAGTTTCCTTATTGTTATGGGTAATTGTTTTTTTGGGTGGGGGGGAGTTGTTGTTGGTACATATAGTTTGATGACTCTTTTGACTTCAAGTAAAAATATGTTGTAATGGTCTTCAACAGTATTGCATTCAGTGAATAGAGATTGCCAATCAAGGGATGAGAGATTGTTGTCTATAAGATGATAGTAGCCTTTTTTGAAGTTATAATTGGGGATTACGTCATTGTGATGATTGTGACAATGTTAGAATGCCAGCTCCACAAAAGGTGAGTATAATTGGGTATATCATGTATATTGGGTAATATACATTATAAGCACATGTTGATGCTATTTACCTTCAAAAAAAAGAATGCAAAATTATCTAGTGCACACACATTGGGAGCAAATGTCCCACCTGTGTTTTAGAATCCTAATTTGTAAGTAGATGCCATGTAAGGACACCTATGTGTCATTTCAAGTTTGTTGCTTATTTTTTCAACTATTTTCCCCCAAAGAAATGGATTAATTACCCCACCACCACCACTGCACCAGTTGTAGCAGTTAAACCATAAACTTTCTCCAAGATTGCTCAGAAGAGAATCAATCCTCCAGTTGTTAACTCTTGCTGAACTGCTTATCTACTTTTATTTTTCCAGGCAATGTAAATCAAAGCATCTCACAGGGAAAATGGACTCTGGTGGGTATAGAAGATATTTTTGGTTTAATAGAGATTTACATTGTGCATATTTCTCTCAGGGCTTTACAATAACTTGCTTTTGGGTATGTGGATTATTTAGGGTCATTGTCATTGAGGGTAAAGGGAGACTGAAGGCAAAAATTCTGAAGTATTTTTAATTTGGGTAAAATGGGTACATTTATACTAAATATTGCACATTCACTCATCTTGGGTTTTTTTCTAGATCCATCAATTGCAAGTGCTGAGAATAAAATGGGAGCCACATTTTCTCTTTCCACCTTTCATAATTTTTTCCTAATCAACGGGGAACTGCAACTTTCTTTGGAGAAGGCTCCAGCAATTATGTTTCTTTCTGTTGATTAATGTAGTTTCTCTTAATTGTGAATGCAGATTAGTCTAAAAAAATAAACATTTAAAAATATATGCCTATGCAGCGTTATCATGGAGTGTTGTCTTTATTTCTGTGTTTGAAGATTATCATTTTAGTGGGGTTCAGGGCATATTGATACTATGTTGATTCTGATAAAAGAAAAACCCATCATTTATTTATACTTTTGAGTTTAAAGCCCCAAACCAGAGGTGGTACTCAACAGGTTCTGACCAGTTCTGGAGAACCGGTAGCAGAAATTTTGAGTAGTTTGGAGAAGTTTGGAATACCACCTCTGACTGGCCATGCCCCCATCTACTCTGCCTCCCATTGAGTCCTAGCTGATCGGCTGGGTCTTCTTTTGTTGCCCTGCACAGGAGAATGGAGCTAGAAAGCAGGTTAATAGGGTGGGGAGGGAATGGGATTTTGCAGTATCCTTCCCCTGCCATGCCCACCATGCTACGCCCACCAAGCCACGCCCACAGAACTGGTAGTAAAAAAAAATTGAATCCCACCACTGCCCCAGACATAGTTAACCCCATGTTTCTTTTTTAGGTCACTATGTCTTATAGACTTAATAGATATATTAAGTGACTTTCCTAATGTAACCTTAAAGTCCTTTAGACAAAAAAAGGTCTTTTTTGATCCTGGTACATTGCTGCTATAGCACCCCACCACTTAGAAATGAATAATTATATTCTTATACTATGTCCAGAAGACAATTGCTCATTCCTGATTTGTAGGTAAAGAAAAGTCTATGTACATTTCATTATAACAGAACATGAGGTGGGTGACATTTGAGATTAATATCTTTTTTCTTTTCCTTGAATAACTGGATAATTTAGTGACTAACAACCTGACTCTCATTTTCATGGAAATGCAGCCTCATCTTTACACACTCATTTATGACAGGAATTTATACTTCATTTCTCAAAACTGAAACAATTCCATTGCTGTGTGGTAACAATTCTGGCTACACTCATTCAACATGGCCAGGAGATGGCTACACAGCTTTCTTTTCTTTTTCTTTTTCTAAATAAACTGTATTCGATTTTCAAACAGTTTAAAAAATATAAAATAAAAGTATATACACAATTATACCAACGTCAAATACATCATTTACATCTTATTTTTATACATAATTATTTCTATTACATTACAATTACATATTCTTTTCCTTATTCATCATATACTTTCCATTTATTTTACATTCAATGTACAGTATATAGTTTCCTATTTTTTACTTAATTACAGCATTATTTTTGTCCTATTCCTAAACTATACATACAAGGCATCCCAGACTATATAGTATATCGATTCCTCCTTTTATTTTAATTTTAGAGTCAGCTTGTCCATTTCTGCTCTAATTTTTTTTTATAACTGCTCCCTCTGGTGGTATATTTCCCTGTTTCCAAAATTGTACATATGAGATCCTAGCAGCAGTTATTATGTGCAGCATAATATACCTATCGGTTTTACTGTATTTCCCTTTTATTATACCCAATAAAAATAATCCTGGTTGAAGTTCAATTTGTTGTTTTATTATTTCTTCTAGCCATATTTGAATTGTGCTACACATATTTCTTTTTATTTCTTTGCCTCCTTTTCATAGTCAAGAATAGTTGAGACCCAGCTTAAAAAATAAGATTTCTGTCATAGAGCTGTCGACGTCCGGAATGCCCTACCTGATTCAGTTGTCTCTGCTACAAATTGTCACTATTTCAGTCACAAATCGACTTCCCTGGATCTTACTTCATACTTAAGTGGTCAGTAAAGGGGGTGTGCATAAGTGCACATGTGCCTATTGTCCCTGTCATTATATTTTTATTCTCTTACTCTTGTTCTCATTTTTGTTTGACAAATTCCAATACATAAATAATAAATGAAAAAAAATCCACACTGGCTGAAAAATGTGCTTTTCACTTTTGCTAAGGGTGAACATCGCTGTGCTTGGATTCATTTTTGAGTCTGCAAATGCTTTGGATGGAGGCCAAGATCTTCCACCTGAAATTGGAAATTGGGACTGTCTAGTTTAATGAAAAGAGGAACTAGGGGGTGACATGATAGCAGTGTTCCAGTATCTAAGGGGCTGCCACAAAGAAGAGGGGGTCAACTTATTTTCCAAAGCACCTGAAGGCAGGACAAGAAGCAATGGATATAAAGTAATCAAGGAGAGAACCAACCTAGAGCTAAGGAGAAATTTCATGAGAGTTATCACAATTAATTAATGGAATGACTTGTCTTCAGAAGTTGTGAGTCTCCAAACCAAAATTTCTAAAGATTAGACTACTTGACTGAAATGGTATAAGTGTCAGGATTCTGGCAGTTACTCCAATTAAAATCATGAGCCTCGAGCCACACTCCCAAAACTAAAAAGGATTTAATTGAAGTTAACATTCTACATCTGGCATTAACCTGGGCGTAGCCAACTCTGAGATAACGTAATTCACTGTCACCTTTGATCCTACTTCCCCTCCACCATCCCTCTGGGTGTATCATCCAATGAAAAACGTCCATAGCCAAGAGTCATCAATCATGCTTTCCAATTAGATTTTTGCGTGGCAGAAGCTTCAGTCATCTAGTCTTTGAAGAAAATATGAATGGAATGTATTTTCGATTCCACACTGCTGCCTGCTCTTTGAAACTCCCCCCTCCCTTCTTTCTGTTGTCAACTATAAAACGTGTACACAAAATGTTTTGAATTGACAATAGGATTTCCTTCTTGAGCAGAGGAATTAGACTAGAAGACTTCCAAGATCCCTTCCAACTCTTGTTATTCTGCTATTCTGTTATATCTGCCCAGCTTGGATTCTCATAAGCATCCCATAGACAAGGGAGATATATGCCAAGCAAATGAAAATATGTTTTTTTAAAATGTTATCCTAAATCATTAGCAACCCCAAATCAAGACAACATATGTATTTGTCTGTTTTCATTCTACCCCCTCCTTTTTAAAATAAAATCCTGCTTCTTTTTATCCCTTTTAATGGCAGAAATAGTTTAGTCTTTGCAGTTCAGGGAACAGCTCCACAATTATTAAAACTAGGAATGAAATTATAGAGAAGATGAGACTGGCAAACAGCTATATTCTGAATCTCAAGTAGTATACTACTTGGTCAATAACCAATTCAGAGTTTACAATATTCACATTCTAAAGGGAAATAAACATGGAAAGCAAATGGATACATGTGTAATCAGAAATGTATCTCAGGACTGTTGGATATAGAGTAAGGGTTGCTATAGTTGGGGACATAGACCCTATGATTATAATGTTCATCAATCTGGGATAGTATCAGCTATAGAGGACAAGAAGAAACATGAAGCATCTCCTTCCCTTGATTAAAAAAGTCATAGGTTTATGGAAAAGGGAACCAGCAAGAAAGATTATTTATGGTAAACAGATATTACAGGCTCCATCAAGTTGTAAGTCAGAGGAACGCTTGTATGAAATATATCACACTGCAAGATAAATACAAATACTGCATCAACAGAGGGATAGCATCAAGATCATGTCAAGTGTTAATTACTTTATAATGCTTTGGTAAGACCATACTTGGAATACTACATCCAGTTTTGGTCACCATGATACAAAAAAGATGTTGAGACTCTACAAATAGTGCAAAGAACAACTAAGTTGATTAGGAGACTGGAGGTTAAAACACATGAAGAATGGTTGCAGGAACTGGGTATGCCTAGTCTAGCAAGGAGAAGGTGATAGCAGGGGTGATAGAAGTCTTCCAATATGTAAGAGGCTGCCACAAAGGAGAGGGATCAACCTTTTCTCCAAAGCACCTGAAGGTAGGACAATAAAAAGAATGATTTATTTAAAAAAAAACACAATCTTTTGGGGCAAATATTTTATGGACCCCCTAAAGCCCATCCACATATCCCAAAAGGGTCCAAAATCCAGAAACGTTATTCTAAACACAATGCAAATAATTAAAAACTCTTACTCATATCTGTCTAATTGCCAAAAATGAGAAATTAGAATCTCATAGCAAAAAAGTGCACTGAACCTGCTAAAACAGTAAATGAACAGTATAAATATGTATGACAGGGAAGCAGAAGCAGCATTATGTATAAAAATGCACAGTTGCACTGGCAAGATAGTGCCTGTACATGAATAAGTGAAAGAAAAGTCAAATATAATTCCAAGAATATAAAAGACCTGTATGAATTAAAGAGAAACTAGAATATGATTTAAAGTTATTCATCCAGAGAAGAGTTTCCTAGCAAGGCCTTTTGCAATTGGTTCCTAAGATACAGTATTGTCTTCCAACTTTGCATCATTGTAGACAATGACTGAAGTGTGTCACCATAAATATTTCCCCAATTTATAGTACATGCATTGCAGTGAGTGAATCCTCAAAAAGATTCAAGAGGGATATCAAAAAGAGAAGATGGAACACCACCAGCTGATCACCTTTACATATACTTCACATGACAAAGCATACCCAGAGTAAATGGCAGTGAAATTGTGGTACAAGTTAAGAAATCAGTTAGGGTAAATAAATCTGGAAATAAAACATTTGCATGAAAAAAGGCATCCATGGGGAAAGAGGCAGGCAAGCAAGAAGGGCAAATTATAATCTTTGGCTAAAGTCATTTTTTTCTTCTAGGCAGTCTGGTCTCACACTGATTCTTAGACAGTACTTTAAGTCTATATGATTTTTAAAAAGATTATTGACTTCACTAATCTAGGATTCTTGTTGGAGGGCCTAGTTGAAAAGGCTAGAAGTATTCTAAATTAGTATTTCTTAACCTCAGCCAATTTAAGGTTTGTGGATTCATAAAGTCATAAAGAGTGTCATAAAGCTACAAAGTATCATAAAGCTACAAAGAGTGTTTTTTTTTTAAAAAAAAGATGAAATAAAATAATTAGAATATACAATTTAAATAAGTGTTAATAAAAACAGAAAAGAATATAGAGAACAGAGATTAAATGAATTACATTTGAACAAATTAAAAATCTATAAATAAAGTATTAAGATAGAACTACCTAAATCTTTAACATATTATTAAATCTTTAAAGCCATATGGATATCTGTTGCTCCATCTTTTCAGGTTTGGTACAATGTATTTCAATACAATAATATTTACATAATATATTTAGATTCTTAATATTCTACTATTTAGGTATGTTAGATGATAGAATATAGATATTTTATCAAAATTAATTATAATTTCAGATATTAATGTTACAAGAATTCTGATTATTTGATTTTTCTTCAAAATTAAATATAATATTGGAAATGAAAATAAAAAATGAAGAAAAGGTATTCATAAATGTATTTGTTTTATAATTTGGTTTTATGCTTTATAACTTTATTGCAGTCATTAATCATAACGAGGGAACTGGTGTTCAAATATCCAACACTAAATTGATAATATCAGGGTAATTAGAAAAGGTACGTATAACCCAAGAATTTTGGCTGAAAGATAATATTAAACAGAAAAAGGTGCCCAAAAAGGAAAGAGGAAGAGGCAGAAAAAGAGATCTCATTAATTGAATTCCAAGAGGACTGTCAAATGGCGACTGAAAAAGAAGAAGGCACAGTAGGTGGAAAGGTGGAAGCCAAATAATAACGTGAATTAAGATCTACGAGAGCTGCCAAACCTAATTATAAAATATAACCATGGAAGAGAAAAAATGATTACAATTAATATAAATGGACTCAACTCAGCCGTTAAAAGAAGGAAAACCTTTCATAAATTGGAGAAATTAAAATGTGATATAATTTGTCTACAAGAAGTACATATTAAAAAACAATATGAACAATTGTTGGTACAATTAGAGGAAAATTAGAGGTGCTAAACAGAACTACTTTGAAGACGCAAACAAACCAGGTAGATGGTTAGCATATAAACTGAGAAAGGAGAAAGAATCAAGGAAAATATTGCAATTAATAGATGACCAAGGCCAAGTTTGTCATAGTAGCAAAGAGAAGAAGGAAATCATTCGAGTCTTCTATGGGAAATTATATATGCAAGAGAATATTGATGAAGAGAGAGTTAAGCAGTACTTACAGAATGCTAATTTACCTCAGATACCTAAAGAGACTGAAAAAATGTGAGAAAGCAACTTAACGATGATGGAGTTAACTGAAGCACCCAAGAAGCAAAATAATGGAAAGGCACCAGGCCCAGATGGACTTGCAGCAGAATTTTACAAAACATTACAAGAATCGTTGAATCTTCCATTGCTAGAAGTTATGAACGAAATTATGTTAAAGAAGAAGATACCTAAATCATGGTCAGAAGCCTATATTACGCTTATTCCTAAAGAGGATGCTGACCCATTACAAATTAAGAACTATAGACCCATTTCTTTACTAAATGCAGATTACAAAATCTTTGCTTCAATATTGGCAGAAAGACTTAATTAATATTTAAATAATTTTATCCACCCTGATCAAAACGGATTTCTGCCAAAGAGACAAATTAAAGACAATATGAGAGTAATCCTGGACACCTTGGAATACTACGAGGCACATCCTGAAAAACAAATGGCTCTGATATTTCTAGATGCACAGAAGGCATTTGATAATGTGAATTGGCAATTCATGTTATTACTGTTGGAACAGATGGGTTTTGCTAGAAAATTCATCCAAGCAATAGAAGCTATATACTATAAGCAAACAGCAAAGGTAATGATAGAGGGAGAGCTGACAGACTCTATTAATATAAGAAAAGGAACAAGACAAGGGTGCCCATTATCACCTTTGTTGTTTGTGTTAACTTTGGAAGTGTTAAACAGAAAGATTAGAGATGAAAATAATATAAAAGGAATGAAAATCAAAAAGGAAGAATTTAAGCTGCAAGCATTTGCGGATGATCTGGTTTTCATCTTAGAAGACCCTTTAGAAATAGCATCAAAATTGATAGAAAAGATAGAGACATATGGAAAGGTGGCTGGTTTGAAAATAAATAAAGATAAGACAAAGATAATATGCTATTAAGACAAAAGGAACAACTGGCAGACCTATTGAAAATTCAAGTCACAAATAAGATCAAGTATTTGGGGATATATTTGACAGCAAGAGGTAGTACATTAAAAGAGAATAATTATATTAAACTTAAACAGCAGATAGTGCTAGATTTGGCAAAATGGGAAAACTTACAACTGTCACTAATAGGGAGAATCTCAACAATCAAGATGAATATATTACTCAGAATTTTATATCTGTTTCAAACAATTCCAATTAGGCTTGGAAAAGATTATTTTGAAGATTTAAATAAAATTGTGTTGAAATATATATGGCAAGGTAAGAAAGCGAGAATAAAGTTAAAACTCTTGCAAGATGCTAGAATTAGAGGAGGATTTGGTCTGCCTAATTGGGAATTATACTACCAAGCTACAAATCTGATGTGGGTTAAGGAATGGATAACACTAAGAAATGCTAGATTGTTGACATTAGAAGGACATGATCTGTTGTTGGGGTGGCATGCTTTTTTATGGTACAAAGGAACTAAAACACAGGGGTATTTTAGAAGACATTATATACGGGAGTCTCTGTGGTTAAACTGGGAGAAGGTTAAAAGACAATGTTATTTGAAAATTCCAGTCTGGTTATTGACTATTGAAGCATTTTCGTATCCTATAATATACAAAAAGGAACAAACAGTTAGATATGGTGAAATACTGAATGAAAAGGGTGAACTTAAATCTATGCAAAAACTAGAGGAACAAGATATAAAGATGAATTGGTTTTCATATGTGCAAATACATTCAAGGTATGACAAAGATTCTAAAACAGAAGGTTTCTATGATAAATTGACTGATTTAGATAAGATTTTGACAGGTACTGATCAAAAGGTGATTAAAAAACTGTATGGATATTTATTAGAAATTAAATTAGAAGAACAAGTTAAAGAAACTATGATTGCTTGGGGGAAGAATTTTGGATATGGGATTGATCTAGAGAAATGGCAAAAATTGTGGTCTCAAAATTATAAAATGACAATGTCAACAGCATATAAAGAAAATTTGTATAAGATGTTTTACAGGTGGCATTTTCCCCCGACAAGAATAGCAAGAATGTTCAAGAATAAATCTGAAAAATGTTGGAAATATCATCAGACACCTGGCTCATTTTACCATATGTGGTGGACTTGTGCGGATGCCAAAAAATACTGGACTAAAATCCACA
The DNA here is from genome assembly GCF_049901735.1 of Notechis scutatus. Classification (NCBI taxonomy): domain Eukaryota; kingdom Metazoa; phylum Chordata; class Lepidosauria; order Squamata; family Elapidae; genus Notechis; species Notechis scutatus. Next base: position 19,728,029 of record NC_142016.1, on the reverse strand, counting down.
TGTGGTTGGAGAAAATGACAAAAAAACACATAGACTTGAAACCAGAGATATTTTTATTGGGAATTTTACCTGAAATTTATAGTAAAGACTTGAAATACCTGATTGTAAATGTATTAACAGCGGCTAGGATTGTATTTGCTAAAAACTGGAAAAATGAGAAGATACCATCACAGGAGGAAATCATTAAGAAAATATTGGAGTGTGCTGAAATGAGTAGATTGACATTTGAAATTAGAGAACAAGAGGATAAACAATTTTATAAAATTTGGGATCTTTTTTATCAATGGTTAGATAACAAAGTACAGTAATGAAATATGTAGATTTTTAGAAAATAATAAATACATAAAGATGATACTTCTTTTTTTATTATAACTACAAAATGATTTTAGGATAGATTTGGGGTGATAATATGAATTGTTATACAATAAATTAAGTAAATTATGGTCATCTTGTAAAACATGAATGAATAAAAGTATAGTCAAATGATTGATTAATAATGATACTAAGGTATTTAGTTTTTGATTGACAATATGAGGTTATATGTAATGTAATTGTAATTGAAGACTGCGAAATGGAAGCACAAAACAATTTGTAAACCAACCGGCACACTGTATGTACACCTATGCAAGGCAGCTTAATTTTTTTATGTTTTGTTTGTTTATGTTTGTTTTTAAAAACCAATAAAATCTTTTTTTAAAAAAAGAAAAAAAAAGGTGCCCATCCATCAAACAGCCACTGACCATCATATAATACGTGCTGTCAAAGGGCATCTGCCCATCAAACGGCCACTGCCGATCAAATGGCATATGCCTATCAAATAGCTGTCACCCATCATACAATACATGCCCATCAAATGGCACCTGCCAATCACACTTCACCCGCCCATCAAAGAACTGCTTCCCATCAAACAGCCACTGCCCATCAAATGACATATACCTATCAAATGGCACCTGCCAATCACACTGCACCTGCCCATCAAAGAACCATTTCGTATCAAACATCCATTGCCCATCAAACAGTACATGTCCACCAAATGGCACCAGTCCATCAAAGAGCAGCTGCCCAAATGACACGCAGGAATGCTGGGCAAGAGGAGAGAAGAAGAGGGACAAGATGGCTGCCTGGGAGACCTGCCACCACAGGTCTTATGAGGAAGAGACTGAATAAGCAGAGCCAAAGCCCAGGACTCAAATAAAGCAGCAAAATTAAAAGTTAGACTGCCCTAAGTTGAAGAGTTGACCAGAAAAGAGGCAGAAGCTGAGGAGATTGAGGAAGGAGGGGAGTATTTTTCCTGACCTCAGAGTTGCATGAAGGAAACGTTTGTTTGTCTGTTTCCTTCAAGACAAGTGCCAGAATTTTTTTTAGAAAAGACAGTACGCATGGATGCTTGCTGTATAACAGTGCATACATACATATCTAAAAAGAAGGGACTTTACCAAGTTAAAATTTCATGGAAGGCACAAAAAATGTTTCTAGTAGCTAAGACTATGAATAAAAATTTCTCCATACCGGGATATCGATTGACCCCTTCGGAAAAAATACCTCAGTCTCCTCATCATGTGTGGAGTTGATCAAGCTGAAGAGCAGGGATGTTGGCTCTGAATGCCAGTTGAGGTTCAAGGGCACTTGAAAAGGATGTGCAAAACACATTCAGCCTCTGTGTTGGAGCAGATACAGTATAATCTGGGTCTTCACTTGGCAGGTTGGCATTCTGACCAGCTGCCATCTCAGGAGGGCCAGGGAAAGGGGTCTTCTCGGTGGGTCTGCTTTCTTCAGAGGGAGCAAAAATTTGAAGGGTGGGGAGAGAGAAGAGGTGAAAGACTTGGACAGAAGAAAGGAAGGGAGGGAGGAAGGGAGGAAGGAAAGAAAGAAAACAAAAAGACAGACAGAAGAAAGGGAGGAAAACAAAAAGACTTGAACGGAAGAAATTCAGAAAGCATGAAAAGGAAGGAAGGAAAACAAAAAGAAAGACAGAAGAAAGGAAGGAAAGAAAACAAAAAGACAGACAGAAGAGAGGGAGGGAGGGAGGAAAACAAAAAAAAAAGATTTGGACAGAACAAATGCAGAAAGCATGAAAAGGAAGGGAGGGAAGGAGGGAGGGAGGGAGGAAGGAAGGAAGAGTCTCTATTGAGTGCGGTAGTTGAGATATACATACAGTGACCATCTTCTCTTGGCAAAAAGTAAAGGACAAATCTGAGAAGGGGGCAAATCTGAAAGAGATTGGGAAGGATTAAAAAAAAGGGAATTGTCTGTGTTTAAAACTTTGCTTTACAAAGGGAAATTCAAGAGCTGAATCCAGAAATTGACATTAAATTAAATAAATCCAAAGGACAGCTTTCTAAAACAGAGGGCCATCCTTTATAACATAGAATACATGGTCAATAAACATAGATTACATAAAAATAAACATACACACACACACACACACACACACACACACACACACACACACACATTTACAGAGGGACTAAGAAACAGCCAGCAATAAACAGCGATGTGAGAGATATAGAAGAAAAAGGAATGAGAATATAGTGAAATTGGACTTTAGAGGAGATAAAGAGCTAATAGAAAATAGTTAAACCACAAAATAGTTTCATTAAGATTAATTTTGGCCCTGGTTGAAGGCATTTATTATTTACCCATCCTTTCTCCCTTCCATCTATGTATAAGTTTTCCCTTTGTAAAATATAAGTTTTTTGCCCTCCCTCCCAGCCAGCGAAGGGATCAATCAATCATCTGAGTTTCCAGTTCTTTGTGTCTGTTGAATATGAATCAATGTGATTATTTTCTATTGTTGATTTTTTTAAAAGGATCCACAACCAATTCTGATCTTCAAATGAATCTAGATCTGGTTCCCAATCTTTCCAAATGGATATGGAATAGTTTCGATTTCTCCTCTATCGCAGTCCTGAAATTTCACTTTTCTGGCCAGGCTGGATGCACTACCTTTAGTCATTTTCTTGAGGTGTTACAAAAAATTTTTCCCCCTACATCAAGGATTCTAAAACTGTGGTCCAAAGATTACTGGGTGTCCCCCAAGACTACAGAAATTAAAATTATTTGACAGTTATTGAAAATACTGGCAAAAAATTAAGTGTCCCTCTTCTCATTTTGTGTTCAAAATGACAAACACTTTTTCAGATTCTGTTTATGTTAATATTCAATGGATTCAATGGATTTAATATTCAGTGGATTTAATATTGCTTTAAATCATTCAATAAACATAAAATTATATGAATGCATAAATTTTATTTTTTAATATAGCAAATAACGATGTATGTTGTATTTAACTCATACAACCAACTGCCCTTTTGAGGGTTCTCCATAATTCTTAAAAGTAGAAAGGGGTCCTGGGAGCAGAAACCTTCAAGCATCATTTTGGGAACATCAACGTGTACATTGTTCTCATACATATATTTCTCTTGCATCTGAAATGTTTAATTAATTTCTTTCTAACTGAAAAGTTTTTTTCGCCTTTATTTTATCTGTATTCATTTGCTTGACCTATAGGAATGATAAGGGTTTAATTTGATTTGGATTTGATTTGACAGAAGCATAATAATGTCACAGGTACCGTGACCTTATGTCCTTTCATGAGATGTTGTGAAGCATAGCATTTGCACATTTACATTATCATGCTACTAATGCTTTAATGTTATCATGATTTGTCCAGGACATCTTATCTTAAATAAATGAGCAGTTCTTACTAAAACAGAAGAAGTGGGAAAACAAGCAAAAAAAAACAACCTCCAAGGATAAGCTATAACCACAGTATTATTTTTGTTTTACCTCTAACAACACTGATATATTAAAAACAGGCAACATTGCCAGGCCTGTTCTATTGAGAGTGACCTAAAAATATGAAAAGATATCATTCCTCCAAATGACCTTGAAGTTCATTTTCCAAGTTGCATCATTTCATGGAATAAAATCAGTTAGTTTCAGAGAATCAGACACTGCTTTGGAGTTTTAAAAATGAGGAACAACTGTTGATTTCTAATAGAATTAATTTGCCCTAAAATATTTTAGGCAGATAGATATACAAGCATACAGACACACAGATTCTACAAAATAAAGAACAGAGTTGCAAATATTACATGTTATGTGTAGTGTTTAAAATTGCAATAGCAATAGAACTTAGACTTATATTCACAGTGCTTTACAGCCTTCTGTAAGTGGTTTACAGAGTCAACATATTACCCCCCAACAATCTGGGTCCTTTATTTATCTATCTATCTATCTATCTATCTATCTATCTATCTATCTATCTATCTATCTATCTATCTATCTATCTATTTATTATTTTGACAAATCCTTACAATATAATAGAAATAAGAATAAACATAAGTTTAAATATAAGTAATAGGAACTAATAATTGGGGACAATAGGACAGGGATGGTAGGCATGATTGTGCGCTTATGCACACCCCTTACAGACCTCTTAGGAATAGGGTGAGGTCAATAGAGGTTAGTTTGAGGGTAAAGGAGTGGGGGTTTGAGCAGGTGACAACAGAATCAGGTAGTGAGTTCCAGACATTGACCACTCTGTTGCTGAAATCGTATTCCTGCAATCAGGTTTGGAGTGGTTTACATTAAGTTTATATCTGTTGTGTGCTCTTGTGTTATGGTTAAAGCTGAAATATTCATTAACTGGTAAGACATTGTAACATATGCTTTTATGTACTATGCTTAAGTCCAATCTTAGCCGCCGTAGTTCAAGGTTGTGTAAGCCTTGAATCAGTCAATCAGTCAATCCTGAGTTAAGTCTCGGTGGTCCATGGCCATAATCTGTGGCCACGGAAGTTATTTAAAGGCGGTCCATGGTGAAGAAATGGTAGAGAAGCACTAGGTATATTGCCATCTTCTCATCTTTATTAAAGCTATTTGGCAACGTTCTTGAAACCAAATTGACATTGACAAATAATTCTTTCTTTTCCAAACATAAATTATCTCGCAGCCACTACCAAAAATATAATACATTGTTCATGCAGCATGTCTCTTTTCTGTTCTTCATTTGGTCTTTCTTCTAGGCCAGTTTGGTCTCTCCAGTACTCAGTAGGCCTTCCTGGTATACTACCTTCAGTACATCTTCTTCACTATCCTTCAGATATTCTTCCAAAGCCCCTTTTTCTTCTTCAACCATCTGATGTACTTGCAACATTCCGTACCCACCTATGATGATGATGATTGATGATGATGAATAAGTTGATAGACTGGTTAGTAAAGTCTGTCATCATCATCATCATCACCACCAAATTTATTTGCCACCCATCTCATATTTCCAGGCGACTATCCTAGAATATGGGTTGGAATTCAAATGCTCCTTTCTTAGAAACATAGTAATGCATGTTTTATGAAAACATATACATATTGTCTATACACCAGTGTCTGTTTAAAATTTCAGGTCAAGCTTTTTTTAAATATATCTTTTATATAACACTTCTTGCCTGTATTCATATAACATATTTAACAAATTGAAAGCTTTATTCTTGATAAATCATGAGCTTTGGGGGGGTTTGTATGCTATGTGAATGTAAACTGCTGGATTACGTCATGATTCAATGTATTGGGCAGACATAGAAAGTGTTTTCCTTTCTTCCCCTCTCCACCATATTCCTCTAAGTTTCAGAATATGAAGTAAAAGCCACATCACACAAACTGGTGTGGGGGCATCATTTTCTTTGATAATGATAACAGATATTTTCATGTGATGTCTGGTCAACAAAGCTTAATCTTCGGAAGCTAGTATCTCTTGTTGATATTCATTTTCCGGATGAGTGATTGTTTTTGTTTCTGGAAAAAAAGGATCTTAAGATATGTCAAGTGTAAGAAGTTGGTTCAAAGGATTAATATCCATTTTGAATGAATAGAATGTCAATTCTTACTGGCTATGACAAGGGGGTTCATTGATGGGTTAAGATGAAAATATTGTTAAATAAGTCTTGGCCGCTTGACCTGGCCCCTTATATAAGAGATATTTCTTCAACCTTTTGGCTATCTGATTAGATTATGATCCACATACGTGGATAGGTAAGTCAAGTCAAATGAGGACAAAACTCACATCCATAATATTTTGGGGAGAGGTTATTGTGACCAAAATTGCAAACCTACCTGTGTTGTTTGTGTATTGATCAAAGCTGGACCCTTTAGCTAGAGATTAAAAAGGAGTCAATTATTCTTATAACAATGGTGGTTTTAACTTATGGAAAGAGTACAGGAAATTACTTGAATTTCCTAATGAATAATATAAATATAATAAAGGACCATTTTTAAAAATGGTAATATAATTCAACAAATCAATGAAATAAAACTTAACTGAGCCATTGGTTAAGTTTCAGGTGGTTCAGCTCCTGGAAGGAATTATCATTAATTCTATTATTTATTTTACAACATTTGTCTGTCCCCCTAATCATTAGAATTATGGGTGGTCTACCATCATAAAATACTTTTTAAAAAGCACAAAAGACATAACATAAAAAGAATCTGTAATATAGGAAATGATGATTGCTCGATAATCATAGTATGAAGGTCCATTGGTGTAGAAGAATCTTCAGGACATTTCTAAACCAAAGGAATGTTAGGGTCAATTGTATTTTTGGAGGTTTCTAGACTATGCAGGCTATTAGTGAAAAGGCCTGTCATTATATTTCCCTCCAAGATATCTTTTGGCAGGATCCTCAACAGACTTTCTCTTTGGTGATTAGATTAGATGGATGGAATTATATTTGATAATGTAGTCCTTGGTATATATCCAGATATATAAAAACAATGTTATATATACAGGTAATCTTTAACTTACAACCACAATCGGGCTAGAATTTCCATCACTAAGTGATTCAGTCATAAAACAAGATGTCATGTCACTGCTTGACGTAATGACCACAATTCTGGCATTCCCCATTGCTAATGTTAAGCAAGAATCAGGGGTCATTAAGTGAATATTCACCCTCATGCAAGCCAAGTTTCCACACTGACCCCAAATCTCAATTAGGGGACTACCTTCAACTTCCCCCACCCACCTATTTCTCCCATCCCCCCAAAAAATGTCTGTCGTTTTAACTGTCCTGCACCTTGCCTAGTGGGGCAGCAAGCAGTTCAGAAAACTCACGATTCATGACTGCTTGCCACATCTTGGGAAGCCTCAGCCACCCAAACCCAGACTGAACCAAAATCACCCAGAATGATGGCATTCACACAATATAGTGAATCTGGTCATTGAATAGACCCATTTTCTCAATCAGTGCAATATACTGAATGATAAGCTAACCACAAAAGTAAGGTATTCAAAACGCTGTGCCATAAAAAAACCGCTGTCTTTTGGATTGCTGCTGTATATCGATAGCAGTGTATCTACCCTGCATAGCAGTGGTGGGATTCATTTTTTTTTTACTACCAGCTCTGTGGGCGTGGCTTGGTGGGCTTGGCAAAGGAAGCATAGTATAAAATGATGAAGAGGAGAATGATGAAGAAGAGAAGAGGAGTCAGAGGTGGAATTTATCGGTTCTCTGAACTACTCAAAATTTCCGCTATTGGTTCTCCAGAACCAGTCAGAACCTGCTGAGTACCAGCTCTGCTGCATAGTAATAGTGGCCCATTGTCGATCTTTTTGCAGATCTTGCTTGCAGGGAACAGAAGCAGACCAGGAAAATGTCATCTTCTCTTTGATACATCTTTCACTTTACATTTCAGGTACAGGTACTCCTCGACTTATGACCACAACTGAGCCCAAGATTTCTGTTGTTAAGTGAAACATTTGTTAAGTGAGTTTTGCCCCATTTTCTTGCCACAGTTGTAAAGTGAATCACTGAAATTGTTAAGTTAAGTGAATCTGGCATTCCCATTGACTTTGCTTGACAGAAGGTCACAGAAGGTGATCATGTATAACCACTTTTATTCACACTTATAATCATTGCAGCATCCGAATTTTGATCACATGGCCAAAGGGATGCTGCAATGGTTATAAGTGTGACAACAGTCATAAGTCACTTTTTTCAATCCCGTCGTAACTTCAAACAGTCACTAAATGAACTGTTGTAAATTGAGGACTACCTGAATTTCCAAGCATCATACTATTGCCAGTATCCATTTCTGAGTTGAAAACAGGCAGCAGGCATCTACACTTTTTTGTTCAAATAAGGCCAAGTCTAGTTTTCAATTGTATCAAGCTAGTACACCCAATTCAGCAATGCTGAATTAGAATTTAATAAGAATGGAATGGAATGGAATGGAATGGAATGGAATGGAATGGAATAGAATAGAATAGAATAGAATAGAATAGAATAGAATAGAATAGAATAGAATAGAATAGAAAATATGGAATGGAATAGAATGGAATGGAGCAGAATGGAGCTGAGGAGAAGAGAAGAGAAGAGAAGAGAAGAGAAGAGAAGAGAAGAGAAGAGAAGAGAAGAGAAGAGAAGAGAAGAGGAGTTGGAAGGGACTTTGGATGTCTTCTAGTCCAACTCCCTGCTCAGGCAGGAAACCTAAGACCATTTCAAACAAATGTAATTTCCTGAGTTAATTTTAGTTTGTATTTTCAAACTAAATTTGTTTGGGGGTTCATTCACACAAAAATGAAATGGTCTTTTTAAATGTATTTGAATGTCTAAACATCAATCTTCCTTATGCATATAATTTTAGGACTTTGCTATTTCGAATGTCCTTCTGATCAGTATTATGAACATCTTTGTGATCAGTTTCCCCTTGATTCTATAGAGAAAGCTCATTCATGCAGCTCAAATGCCCAAACATGGAAAAAGTCAAACTGTATCACGTTGGCCCTTTGTTTAAGATGAATAATGCCTTTTAAGTTTTTAATCTTGAAACTAGCCCCTGGCTCTTTGGCATCAGCAATTCCTTCTCTGTCAACAATCCTAAGACAGGTTGACTTTTCCTTATTGACAAAACTGATTGGACCCCTTAACAAAAGAAGGCTTGCATTTGGTCAATCAACCTTGAAATTTTCAGCCAGACACTGGCTATAAATATAGACGCTAGCAGTTATCCTTCCTCACATCATTGACTTTACTCCTGAATCGTTGTGAAGTCAACTCAAACCAAGCCAAGCCAAGATGCATCTCCAGACTGTAGCTTCTGCTTTCCTCATCGTTTTCCTTTGCCAACATGATGTTTTGGTAAGTCTGTTCTGTCTTTTAATGAATACTTCTGATATCTGTCCTGAATGTTTAGCAGTGAGAGATGCAGGAATACAATTTTGCATGTTTTATTGAAGAATGGTGTTCTGTATCAGGGTGAGTTAGTGTTGATCTCTATCACTTGCTTACGTAGCATAATGATGAGTCACTTATTGCTTTGAGAAGGCAAGACACCATTTGCCTGTTGGGAAGGTGATCTCCATCCAGACATTCTTGCTGTGCATTCAAAGTAGTGTTTTTATCCCTCTGCTGGTATAGCTAGACCAGTTGAGACTCTATATTGTTTCATTCCATCTGCCTCCATTCCAATTAGCTAATCTGTGTGCTGATGGGTATGAGGCTTCCCCAGCACCCCTACTCAATGACTATGTTATTCTGGACTGTTGCCCTGTCTGCCATGAAAGCTGGACTTTTTTTTCTAAAAGGTTCAGCAGAGAAAAGGATAAAATGCACATCTTTAGTCCTGTTTGCTTTGTTTTAATGAGGAATACCAATAGTAATAATAATTCCTGGGTAGATCACAAAGTAAAAAAAATGCAGAAAAATAATATAAAAACTATAAAGAAAGTCCTTGATTTACGAGCACCATTGAGCCCAAAATTTCTATTGTTAAGTGACACATTTGTAAAGTGAGTTTTGCTCCATTTTATGACTTTTCTTGCCACAGTTGTTAAGTGAATCGCTGCAGTTGATCAGTTAGTAACATGGTTATTAAGGGGCTTCCCCACTGACTTTGCTTTTCAGAAGGTCACAACAGGTGATCACATGATCCTCAGACACAGCAAAGGTCATAAATAGGAACCAGTTGCCAAGCATCGGAATTTTGATCACATGATCATGGAGATGCTGCAAAGGAACTATGAAAAACGGGGGGAAAGTCACAGTTTTCAGTGCCATTGCAACTCTGAATGGTCACAAAAGTAACTGTTGCAAGTCAATGATGCTGTACAACTATAAAATAAGGGACAAGAGATGACAAAATCATAATAATAACAAGAGATAGTATCCAAAGGGGTTTCAGCCATCCTCACTAAAGGCCAAGTCTCCAAGATCTTCAAAAACCAGAAGGATGGGAACCACCAAGATTTTTTGGGGGGTTCCAGCCTCATTCCAGAGACCAGGGGCTGCTAAGGACAAGGTGCATTTCTGGCATCCTGATAAATGGCATCATTTAATTGAAGTAACCTGGAGTGCACTAACTTTGCTAGTTCAAATTGTATGGGCAGATACTATAGGAGATGGGAAGTTTTGAAAACCATAGGTAATCCTTGACATACAATAGCTAGTTTAGCTAGTTGGAGGTTACAACAGCACTGGAAAAGGTGACATGACCATTTTTTACACCTGTGATCATGAAGCATCCTCCTAGTCATGTAATTTGTATTTGGATTCTTGACAACTGATTCATAATTAAGATAGTTGTTTGTCAGAGACCACGAAAGTTGATCACAAAGTCAAGGGGGAAGCCAGATTTACTTAACAATCATGTTACTAATTTAATCACTGCAGTAATCCACTTAAGAAGTATGGTAAGAAAAGTCATAAAATGGGAGAAAACTCACTTAACAACAAAACTTGGTCACATGAGTTGGGCTGCAAGAGAGTGATGGCCCAAAGTCACCCACTTGGCTTCCATGCCTAAAGCAGGACCAAAACTCACAGGGTTCTGGTTTCTAAGCCAGCATCTTAGTCTCTACACCAAACTGGCTTTAGTTTAAGAGATTTGCAAAACATTTTATAGATGGTTAAAAGGAAAAGAAAAACAGAATGGAAGAATAACTGGGTTATTTTCTTTTTAAATTTAGGTCTCTGCCTTATTGGTGAGTATTATAAGCTTTCCATGTGCTTAGAGAATGTGCAGAATCATTACATTTCATGAATGTCATAAATATGCCTGATTTCCAGTCTGGGGATAAATATCCATTTTTGTGTGTTAACTTTTAAACCTGCATGGTTTTGTGATATGTTCTCCTTAATGAACAACATGACATGAACATGCCTGGCACGATACAACAAACTGCCCAGTGCAGTAAAATAGTTGTGTAAACAATTCCAGTAACCCAGCTTGTAATTTAAAATGGGTAATGTCAAGAAATGTAAACAAGATTAATATTTGCAATTTAGATGCTTACTATTATCTTTGAAAATTAATTGGTATCATAGAATTCTTTATTGGCCAAGTGTGGTTGGAAACACAAGGAATTTGTCTTGGTCTGAATCAGTGTTCATAAAAGAAAAGATACATTCGTCAGGAGTCGAGAATCATAAGGTGCAACACTTAATAATAGTCATAGGGTACAAAAGCTATCAAATCATACTAGGAAACAGTCAATAACCATCATAAGGATACAAGCAACAAAATTACAGTCATACAGTCACAAGTGGGAGGGGGTGGGTGATAAGGAGTGATGAGAAGATTAATAGTTGGACATTGTTGAGGGAATTATTTATTTAGCAGATGATGGCTTTCGGGGGAAAAACTGTTCTTGTGTCTAGTTGTTCTGGTGTGCAATACTCTATAGCGTCATTTTGAGGGAAGGAACTGAAACAGTTTATGTCCAGGATGTGAGGGGTCTATAAATATTTTCACAGCCCTCTTTTTGACTCGTGCAGTATTGACGATTGAAGGCAGGTGGGTAGTAATTGTTTTTTCTGCAGTCCTAATTACTCTCTGAAGTCTGTGTCTGTCCTGTTGGGTTGCAGATGACAGACTCAATCATTCCTCTGTTTTGTTTCAAAACAATTGTATTGATTTTGGTCATGAAATGTTCTAAAATATCCTAAATATTCAAATAGATTACACTAGATTAACCACTATACAGAAGAAATCAGGTCAAACTGCTTTGGTTTAAGGCAGAGGTCCCCAAACACCTATGCTGGCTGGAGAATCCTGGGAGTTGAAGTCCACAAGTCTTAAAGTTGCCAAGTTTGGGGACCTCTGATTTAAGGGATCTATAAAGCTATATTAAGTTGTTGTGAATGATTAAAAGATTTAAAAAAAACCCATTGCATGGAAGAAATAACTATACTCTTTCAATGTTCAATTTAGGGAGGACAAAATTTGGTAAGTATTGCAAAATTCCTCTAATACTTCCAGTGGTGGGACATGTAACAAAATGAATCACAAAACGACCAAATGTTTTGCATGTGCAGAGATAGATAAGCATCAAAAAATCATATCAGCATTAAAATTAACCAGGATTTGTAGGTTGAGTCAATATGGCTTCTAATTCTTTACTTAAGATTCTTTAAAACGTTGGGTGAACACAGTTAAGTCCTCCTATAACAATGGCTCAACCCTCTGCATCTCTAAGCATCTTTTCTGCTGTATTCTATCTTTCTAGAAGGTGAACATTTCTGTTTAATCTCAGACCACCCAATATTTTCTCCTGCCAGTTGAAGGAATAAAGGAATCTTATCTTATTGCCTTTCTTGCAACAACCTCTCCTCTTAACACACATTGAAATGTTTGTAGCTTTGTGTGTGAGGAAAATCTGAAGGTGGATCCAAACAATAATAACCAAAAAGAAACCTCACTATAAAGCCAAGTTGCCCAATGGGGTATCTTAGTGGTTAACACTAACAATCCCTTTTTCCAGTATTCTGTGCAAAGCAAAGTTATGCCTCCCAATTGCACAAGGAGTTCTGTGTCTGGACTAGACGTTTGCACAAGACACACGAGGACCAACTGACCCCGGATAGGTCACTTAGAAAGGATACTGGAGATATCTATTGGACTGACCAGCCAAGGATAATTGGCACCCTTCTTTGATTTAACAATGCAATAAATGTGCAGAATCGTTGATCAACGATTCTACACATTTATTGCATTGTGAAATCTTTATGCTTTTGTATTTCTCAAAAGTATCCTCATGCTGGGTCATATTAATCTCTGAATTATCCAGGGAATTGTTTTGCTCACAAATGAAAACAAATTGGCTTGACTGGAATAATTGACTTTCATGGTGGATGTTTGTTTGTATGAATGTAAAACTGAGAATAAGGGAAAAGTATTAGCTCATTGTGCAGATTTCATTCTAAAAATCCAAACAAATCAGGAAGCACTATAAAAATTATTGGTCTTCTTTGTACTTGCTGGATCATAACAATAAGTTTCTCTAACTTAGAAAAATAAGTGCAGGAGGATGAAAATGAGATGTTCTAAAATATCCTAAATATTCAAATAGTTTACACTAGATTAACCACTATACAGAAGGAATCAGGTCAAACTGCTTTGGTTTAAGGCAGAGGTCCCCAAACACCTATGCTGGCTGGAGAATCTTGGGAGTTGAAGTCCACAAGTCTTAAAGTTGCCAAGTTTGGGGACCTCTGATTTAAGGGATCTATAAAGCTATATTAAGTTGTTGTGAATGATTAAAAGATTAAAAAAAACCCATTGCATGGAAGAAATAACTATACTCTTTCAATGTTCAATTTAGGGAAGACAAAGTTTGGTAAGTATTGCAAAATTCCTCTAATACTTCCAGTGGTGGGACATGTAACAAAATGAATCACAAAACGACCAAATGTTTTGCATGTGCACAGTTAGATAAGCATCAAAAAATCATATCAGCATTAAAATTAACCAGGATTTGTAGGTTGAGTCAATATGGCTTCTAATTCTTTACTTAAGATTCTTTAAAACGTTGGGTGAACACAGTTAAGTCCTCCTATAACAATGGCTCAACCCTCTGCATCTCTAAGCATCTTTTCTGCTGTATTCTATCTTTCTAGAAGGTGAACATTTCTGTTTAATCTCAGACCACCCAATATTTTCTCCTGCCAGCTGAAGGAATAAAGGAATCTTATCTTATTGCCTTTCTTGCAACAACCTCTCCTCCTAACACACATTGAAATGTTTGTAGCTTTGTGTGTGAGGAAAATCTGAAGGTGGATCCAAACAATAATAACCAAAAAGAAACCTCACTATAAAGCCAAGTTGCCCAATGGGGTATCTTAGCGGTTAACACTAACAATCCCTTTTTCCAGTATTCTGTGCAAAGCAAAGTTATGCCTCCCAATTGCACAAGGAGTTCTGTGTCTGGACTAGACGTTTGCACAAGACACACGAGGACCAACTGACCCCGGATAGGTCACTTAGAAAGGATACTGGAGATATCTATTGGACTGACCAGCCAAGGATAATTGGCACCCTTCTTTGGATTTAACAATGCAATAAATGTGCAGAATCGTTGATCAACTATTCTACACATTTATTGCATTGTGAAATCTTTATGCTTTTGTATTTCTCAAAAGTATCCTCATGCTGGGTCATATTAATCTCTGAATTATCCAGGGAATTGTTTTGCTCACAAATGAAAACAAATTGGCTTGACTGGAATAATTGACTTTCATGGTGGATGTTTGTTTGTATGAAGGTAAAACTGAGAACAAGGGGAAAGTATTAGCTCATTGTGCAGATTTCATTCTAAAAATCCAAACAAATCAGGAAGCACTATAAAAATTATTGGTCTTCTTTGTACTTGCTGGATCATAACAATAAGTTTCTCTAACTTAAAAAAATAAGTGCAGGAGGATGAAAATGAGATGTTCTAAAATATCCTAAATATTCAAATAGTTTACACTAGATTAACCACTATACAGAAGGAATCAGGTCAAACTGCTTTGGTTTTAGGCAGAGAGGTCCCCAAACACCTATGCTGGCTGGAGAATCCTGGGAGTTGAAGTCTACAAGTCTTAAAGTTGCCAAGTTTGGGGACCTCTGATTTAAGGGATCTATAAAGCTATATTAAGTTGTTGTGAATGATTAAAAGATTAAAAAAAACCCATTGCATGGAAGAAATAACTATACTCTTTCAATGTTCAATTTAGGGAGGACAAAGTTTGGTAAGTATTGCAAAATTCCTCTAATACTTCCAGTGGTGGGACATGTAACAAAATGAATCACAAAACGACCAAATGTTTTGCATGTGCAGAGATAGATAAGCATCAAAAATCATATCAGCATTAAAATTAACCAGGATTTGTAGGTTGAGTCAATATGGCTTCTAATTCTTTACTTAAGATTCTTTAAAACGTTGGGTGAACACAGTTAAGTCCTCCTATAACAATGGCTCAACCCTCTGCATCTCTAAGCATCTTTTCTGCTGTATTCTATCTTTCTAGAAGGTGAACATTTCTGTTTAATCTCAGACCACCCAATATTTTCTCCTGCCAGCTGAAGGAATAAAGGAATCTTATCTTATTGCCTTTCTTGCAACAACCTCTCCTCCTAACACACATTGAAATGTTTGTAGCTTTGTGTGTGAGGAAAATCTGAAGGTGGATCAAACAATAATAACCAAAAGAAACCTCACTATAAAGCCAAGTTGCCCAATGGGGTATCTTAGCAACACTAACAATCCCTTTTCCAGTATTCTGTGCAAAGCAAAGTTATGCCTCCCAATTGCACAAGGAGTTCTGTGTCTGGACTAGACGTTTGCACAAGACACACGAGGACCAACTGACCCGGATAGGTCACTTAGAAAGGATACTGGAGATATCTATTGGACTGACCAGCCAAGGATAATTGGCACCTTCTTTGATTTAACAATGCAATAAATGTGCAGAATCGTTGATCAACGATTCTCACATTTATTGCATTGGATCTTTATGCTTTGTATTTCTCAAAAGTATCCTCATGCTGGGTCATATTAATCTCTGAATTATCCAGGAATTGTTTTGCTCACAAATGAAAACAAATTGGCTTGACTGGAATAATTGACTTTCATGGTGGATGTTTGTTTGTATGAAGGTAAAACTGAGAACAAGGGGAAAGTATTAGCTCATTGTGCAGATTTCATTCTAAAAATCCAAACAAATCAGGAAGCACTATAAAAATTATTGGTCTTCTTTGTACTTGCTGGATCATAACAATAAGTTTCTCTAACTTAGAAAAATAAGTGCAGGAGGATGAAAATGAGATGTTCTAAAATATCCTAAATATTCAAATAGTTTACACTAGATTAACCACTATACAGAAGGAATCAGGTCAAACTGCTTTGGTTTAAGGCAGAGGTCCCCAAACACCTATGCTGGCTGGAGAATCCTGGGAGTTGAAGTCTACAAGTCTTAAAGTTGCCAAGTTTGGGGACCTCTGATTTAAGGGATCCATAAAGCTATATTAAGTTGTTGTGAATGATTAAAAGATTAAAAAAAAAACCATTGCATGGAAGAAATAACTATACTCTTTCAATGTTCAATTTAGGGAGGACAAAGTTTGGTAAGTATTGCAAAATTCCTCTAATATTTCCAGTGGTGTGACATGTAACAAAATGAATCACAAAACGACCAAATGTTTTGCATGTGCAGAGATAGATAAGCACCAAAAAATCATATCAGCATTAAAATTAACCAGGATTTGCAGGTTGAGTCAATATGGCTTCTAATTCTTAAGATTCTTTAAAACGTTGGGTGAAGACAGTTAAGTCCTCCTATACCAATGGCTCAACCCTCTGCATCTCTAAGCATCTTTTCTGCTGTATTCTATCTTTCTAGAAGGTGAACATTTCTGTTTAATCTCAGACCACCCAATATTTTCTTCTGCCAGCTGAAGGAATAAAGGAATCTTATCTTATTGCCTTTCTTGCAACAACCTCTCCTCCTAACACACATTGAAATGTTTGTAGCTTTGTGTGTGAGGAAAATCTGAAGGTGGATCCAAACAATAATAACCAAAAAGAAACCTCACTATAAAGCCAAGTTGCCCAATGGGGTATCTTAGTGGTTAACACTAACAATCCCTTTTTCCAGTATTCTGTGCAAAGCAAAGTTATGCCTCCCAATTGCACAAGGAGTTCTGTGTCTGGACTAGACGTTTGCACAAGACACACGAGGACCAACTGACTCCAGATAGGTCACTTAGAAAGGATACTGGAGATATCTATTGGACTGACCAGCCAAGGATAATTGGCACCCTTCTTTGGATTTAACAATGCAATAAATGTGCAGAATCGTTGATCAACGATTCTACACATTTATTGCATTGTGAAATCTTTATGCTTTTGTATTTCTCAAAAGTATCCTCATGCTGGGTCATATTAATCTCTGAATTATCCAGGGAATTGTTTTGCTCACAAATGAAAACAAATTGGCTTGACTGGAATAATTGACTTTCATGGTGGATGTTTGTTTGTATGAAGGTAAAACTGAGAACAAGGGGAAAGTATTAGCTCATTGTGCAGATTTCATTCTAAAAATCCAAACAAATCAGGAAGCACTATAAAAATTATTGGTCTTCTTTGTACTTGCTGGATCATAACAATAAGTTTCTCTAACTTAAAAAAATAAGTGCAGGAGGATGAAAATGAGATGTTCTAAAATATCCTAAATATTCAAATAGTTTACACTAGATTAACCACTATACAGAAGGAATCAGGTCAAACTGCTTTGGTTTTAGGCAGAGGTCCCCAAACACCTATGCTGGCTGGAGAATCCTGGGAGTTGAAGTCTACAAGTCTTAAAGTTGCCAAGTTTGGGGACCTCTGATTTAAGGGATCTATAAAGCTATATTAAGTTGTTGTGAATGATTAAAAGATTAAAAAAAAAACCATTGCATGGAAGAAATAACTATACTCTTTCAATGTTCAATTTAGGGAGGACAAAGTTTGGTAAGTATTGCAAAATTCCTCTAATATTTCCAGTGGTGTGACATGTAACAAAATGAATCACAAAACGACCAAATGTTTTGCATGTGCAGAGATAGATAAGCACCAAAAAATCATATCAGCATTAAAATTAACCAGGATTTGCAGGTTGAGTCAATATGGCTTCTAATTCTTAAGATTCTTTAAAACGTTGGGTGAAGACAGTTAAGTCCTCCTATAACAATGGCTCAACCCTCTGCATCTCTAAGCATCTTTTCTGCTGTATTCTATCTTTCTAGAAGGTGAACATTTCTGTTTAATCTCAGACCACCCAATATTTTCTCCTGCCAGTTGAAGGAATAAAGGAATCTTATCTTATTGCCTTTCTTGCAACAACCTCTCCTCTAACACACATTGAAATGTTTGTAGCTTTGTGTGTGAGGAAAATCTGAAGGTGGATCCAAACAATAATAACCAAAAAGAAACCTCACTATAAAGCCAAGTTGCCCAATGGGGTATCTTAGCGGTTAACACTAACAATCCCTTTTTCCAGTATTCTGTGCAAAGCAAAGTTATGCCTCCCAATTGCACAAGGAGTTCTGTGTCTGGACTAGACGTTTGCACAAGACACACGAGGACCAACTGACCCCGGATAGGTCACTTAGAAAGGATACTGGAGATATCTATTGGACTGACCAGCCAAGGATAATTGGCACCCTTCTTTGGATTTAACAATGCAATAAATGTGCAGAATCGTTGATCAACGATTCTACACATTTATTGCATTGTGAAATCTTTATGCTTTTGTATTTCTCAAAAGTATCCTCATGCTGGGTCATATTAATCTCTGAATTATCCAGGGAATTGTTTTGCTCACAAATGAAAACAAATTGGCTTGACTGGAATAATTGACTTTCATGGTGGATGTTTGTTTGTATGAATATAAAACTGAGAACAAGGGGAAAGTATTAGCTCATTGTGCAGATTTCATTCTAAAAATCCAAACAAATCAGGAAGCACCTTAAAAATTATTGGTCTTCTTTGTACTTCCTGGATCATAACAATAAGTTTCTCTAATTGAAAAAAATAAGTGCAGGAGTATGAAAATGAGATGTAGAAAAATCTTTGTCTAGGAAAAACACCTTCCTGTTGGAGAAAGATTTACTTCTAGGCCATCTGTTAGCATACCACCTCTAAGCTGGTATCTGGATGAATTTTGTTTTAAGAACATGCAACTTTCCTTTTTGGTCCGGCACTGTATATTGCTGCTGCAGATATTTTCTCGATTAATCTTGAATAACCTACTTTGGTAACACCAGTAACTTACAGATTCAATAATCTATTATCCATTTAGTAACCTATAAGAGTAGAATAAGTCTTTCTTACAAAGCAACCAAAAATTTTGAACGTGCATTGTGCATAGATAGATATTCATGCATGATAAGGTACCATGGAGGACCTTCATTCCTTTGCAACTTCAGTAACCTACAGATCCAATAACTAATTATGCCCAGTTATAAAAGGGGTTTTATCATTTATCCCGAAGTTTATTTTAGGGAGTGTTTTGCCCATATTTATTTACGTCTAATTCTTTATATGAGATTCTTTATATGAGATTCACTTTTTTCCCCATTGATTAACCATGAGTAACTTACTTTAGTAACCTCAGTAGCTTACAGATCCGGCAAACTATTATCCCCTCAGTGCCCTACAGAAGAAAAATAACTATTTCTGTTTTTCTTTTCTTTTCTTTTATTCTTTCTTTTTTTAGAACGCAAAAGGAGCAGGGGTGAGTGTCACTACTTAACATATAACTAAATAAAAACCAAATATTAGCAGTGCTCTATGCAAAGGCAGGGATTTGGACCTCCCAATATTTTCTGCTGCAGCTGAATGAAAGGGGTGATCTGTAAGGAATCCAAGTACCATGATGGACCTTGGTTCCTTCGTAACCTCAGTAACCTACAGATCCAGTAACCAATTATGCCCAATTATAAAAGGGTCTAATTCTTTATAAGAGTTTCTTTAAAATGTTGGGTGAATGCAGAAAGTCCTCTCACTCACAAATATTACTGAACCCTTTTCACCTCTACTTATTTTTTCATGAAACATTATCCCTTTCTAGAAGATGAACCTTTGCTATGGTACCCCCAAGAGGGAGGTTAATTTCTTTGAATGATTGAGCTGGGAATTCTGCTAATAACTAATTGTATCCTTATCCCAAAGGATGTGTTTTTACCATGTAATTTAAACTTATAAGCGCAATAACCCATTTCTTGAAACAACACACTTGTTATTAGCTGCCACAAGAGATTATTTGATGTGTTTTATGGACTTGCAAAAATCCATGACAGACTACTAGTTTACTGGATAACACAACCATCAATCATAGTGAAAATCAGTAAATAAAAGATATTTAATAAGGAACATAGGTTAAAAAAACCTCCTGTTTATGTTTAGTTTTTTACTTAGGATAGTTTCCTCAGTAGTCTCTAATACTTGCATGTAAATTGGATTAACAATCATGCAAAGACGGAAGGGATAATTATTAGATTATTTAACAGATTATTATTCCTTACATTGCTATAACCTATAGCTATCTACTATACTTGAAATCTAATTATCAGGAGAAAGTTGATCAATGCAGCATCCTTAGCTTTCCCAGGCTGCCTTAAAAATTATCAATTTTTTGAACCTGATATGGATTTATCAGATCATACCTCCTTAGATTAAATGGAGAATAAATATGCAATAACTTATTTTTTGTTTTCATGATTTGGAGAACAGCTCAGTTTTTTTTTCTTTTCCAATTTTTCTTTCTGTGTTCACTTTTTTCCCTTGGTTCACTAACTTTGAATTATCTAACCTCAATCATGTACAGATCCAATAATGTATTACCCATTCAGTAACCTATAAGAAGAAATATAACCACTTCTTTTTATTTTTATTATTTTAGTTGCTTGGCGGAGATATGGTGAGTGTCTCTAGTTACCAATTAATTAAATAAAACCAAATACGAACAGTACTTTATATGAAAAGTATCAGTTTGGCTAACAACTGTGTCAGGATTATATCCATTGCACATGTCAAGCTTGCTTCCTGGAATAAGGCATTATACTACAGTGAACCGTAAATAATCAAGGGTCTTGAGTTCACTGGAATAAAAATACTATGAAGAAATCCTAGATGACAAGTAAGCAAGTTCATCATATACAAATGCTACCTCTACTTCCAGAAATGACCTGCTTAAACATTTTATAGAGACATGGGCTATTGGTCTCCCCATCTTCTCTTTCATCCTTAGTTTACAGTACATCATTGAATTAACACAACAGCATGAGCATGTTTTACATACTTAAGATTACTTTTAAACAGTTCTCTATACCTTTGATAAGTATATACAGGGCAGTTATAGCCTTTTATATATCAAGAAGAGGAAAAAAGTATGAAGATAAAAGTGGGTTTTTTTTTCATTTGTTCACATATTTATTTTAGGGAGTATCTTGACCATTTTCATTTATATCTGCTGTGTAAACAATGCACCAAGCCTTGAATAGAAATGTTCAAATCATGTGTCATGAAGATTTAAATAAGAACAAAAGAGATCAGGTCAAACAGCTTTGTTTAAGATATCTGCAAAGCCATTTTAAGTTATTGGGGATGATAAAAAATGTTTTTAAAAAAGCATTGCATGAAAGAATAACTGTACTCTTTTATTGTTCAATTTAGGGCAAGGGACTACTCTACGTGAGTATTACAAATCTGTGTTAATAATTCCCATGGAGGAACATGTAATAAAATGAATCACAAAACAACTAAAGAGGTTGCATATTCACAGATAGATAAGCATCAAAAAATAACATCAACATTAAAGCTAAGTTAGGTTTGGAGGTTGTGTCCATAGGGGTGCGACTTCTTTCGATGAGATTCTTAAAAATGTTGGGTGAACACTCTTACTCACAACTATTATTAAACCTTTTGCATGTCTAACTATCCTTTCTATATATATCTATATAGAAGGTGAACCCTTCTGATTAGGGCTTCAGACCTCAGTTTTATCCTTAGGTTTCCCCAGTTGCTTAAAGAATTTATCAGCTTTTTATTCCTGGTATGGATGTACCCGATCGTACATCCTTAGATTAAACGGAGAATACACATGCAATTCATGTTTTTTGTTTATTTTTATAGCCGCCCTTTTTCTTTCTTTCTGTGTTCATTCCCCACCCCCATTGATGAACCTTGAGTGATTTATTTCAGTATCCTCAGTAATCTAAAGAGCCAGTAATCCATTACCTACTCAGGAACAAATGAGAGCAAAAATAACTTTTTCTTTTTGTTATTTTAGGTCACATTGACACACCAAATCAGTGTGTCTAGTTAATGATTAAGTAAATACCCAGTATGAATGGCCCCCTATATGAAGACATTGATTTGGCTCATATTCGCATGAGGGTTGTGTTCACTGCACATGCTTAACCTGCTTCCTGAATTAAGCATTTTTTTTGGGGGGTGGGGGAATTCATATACTACATTGAAACCATAAATAGATCAAGTGCTTTGAATTCCCCTGAAATATCAAACCATAAAGATATCCTAGGTGACAAGTAAGCAAGTTAATCACATACAAACACAACCTCTATTTCTTGAATTTACCTATTTAAACTTCCTGTAGAAACACAGACTGTTTCTTTGATATGTTTTTGAACAAACATTGTAGTGTGAACATCCTTTGCCTTAAGATTGCTTTAGAAAAGTTATCTATACCCTTGATGAAATGTCGATGTAGGTCAGTTTATGACACTTTATGCAGTGAAATGAGGAAAAAGTGTGAAATTATAATCCTTAAACATGTTTTTTATTGATTGATTTTTGGGGGGGCGGGTGGGAAAAAATGGTAAAAAAAGCCCTAGTAATTTCAACAAGTCTGTAAATTTAGGAAAATTGCTCACCTCTATAGAACGAATTGAGAGATCTGTAGAGCAGTGTTACATTTTTAAGGATGACAAAAAATAAAGAAAATATTTCATGGAGGAATAACTACACAGTTATATTATTTAATTTAGCTGGATAAGTATTCTCAGTGATTATCGTAAAACTTTTTTGTACTTAGAAATTGTGGACATTATTGGTGTATTTTGGGAGTGCAACAAATATGATTGGGTGTTCATTTTAAAAGTATACATATTTTCATGTGTTCAACCATTACACCATAACCTAAAGTAAGTTTTTAAACACCTCAGTTTGCTTTCCCTTATGTATAAAAGATGATCTTCATTTATTTGAAAAAGCTGTCTGTATTGATGATAAAATAAATAAGGACATCAGTTACAACATTACATGCATAAAGAAGAGAAGAATGTGAGAAATAATGTTTTTATTTTCATTAATGCTTATGTTTATTTAATGGGGCCATAAAATTGGGTGATTTTTTACATGTCTTTCAATTTAGGAATATTGCTAACCATGATTTTAAAACATGATTTAAAATATCTACAAAGCTCTGTTAAGTTTTATAGATGAGTAAAAGGTAAAGAAATAATTCCATGAGGAATAACTATACTCTTTTGTTGTTCAATTTATAAGGAGCAATTAAAGAAAGTGAGTACTGCAAACTTCTGCTAATAACTGCCATGGCAGGACAAATAATACAATGAATCACAAAATGACTAAAGAGGTTGCATGTGCAGAGACAGATAATAATCAGAAAATCAAATCAACGTTGAAACTCACTTAGCTTTGCCCGTTGAGTCAACATGGCTGCTAATTCTTTACTTGAGATTCTTAAAAAATGGGCGAAGTTCTCATGTAATTATGGCTGAATCCTCTGCATTTCTAAATATCTTTTGTACTGCATTATATCCTTACAGAAGATGAACCTTTCTGATTAGTCTTAGACCACCCAATACTTTCTCCTACAGTTGAAAGATAGGGTAGATCTGGAAGGAATAAAATAATTATATTATTGCCTTCCTTGAAACAACTTCTCTTCCTGACACACATTCAAATGTATGTAGTTTTGGATGCAAGGAAAGTCTGCAAGTGGATCCAAGCAACAACAACAACAATAAAAATGAAAAACTGTCAAGAAAGTCTTCCCAATGGGGTATCTTAGTGGACACTAGTACCACCCAATTTTTTTTTCAAACATTCTGTAGAAAGCAAAGTTACATCTCCCAATTGCTCAAGCAGTTCAATGTCAGAACAAGAATTCACAAGTCACACAAGTGGGGACTGACTCCAGATAGGTCAGAAACTGTGAAGAAAGGGTTCTGGAGAGGTCAGTTGGATTGGCTGGCCAGGGAAACTTTGCATCCTTTTTTGGGTTTCATAATGTAATAAATGGGCAGAAACATTGAAGGACAAGCAAGCATAAAATAACTATGCTTCTCTATTTCTTGACTTCTTTGAGTCCTTATTCTGGGATTTATTCACTTCTGAATTGTCAAGGTGTTAAGTATGGAGATTAATGGAGACCAGACATCTGACCAGTGACTTCAACTCTTTAATAACAGTAAATAGAACAGAACAGAGCAAGGCTATGGGCAGCAGTAACCCTTTTATAGGGTTAGCTGCATATTACCCAATGAGATGAGCAACAAGTTCAAACTAATAACCAATAAGAATAGTCCAAATAGTGGCCAATCAGGGACTAGTTCTGGCCCAATCCAAAGTTGTTGTATAAGGACCAATCAAGTGTGTAGGTTTTCAAACCCTGATTTGCATTTAAGTTATTAACTTTTATTGATTCACAACACAAGGCAATTAAGAAGAGATGGGCAACAAGGTGAGAATTAGGAAAAGGAATGCTGGAAAGACATTGTATGGAAATTGTTAAACTAACTTTGTAGGGTCCAGTTTAAAAGAGAAGAGAGTATGGATTCCCTATTCCAGGAATCACCCAGATATTGATTTCTACATCCTAATATACTGTACCAATGTTCCAAGGGAGTTATTGATGTTCTTTGTTAACCTTTTTAAACAAAAGAATAATTATATATATATATTTTATTCCAGGTCATTCAGTGTGCTCGATTATCTGTAAGTTTTCCTATCAATTTTGCAATGGTACTGTCCAAAAGGGAGGGTCCTTTCTTTGAATGTCTGAGATGAGATTTCTGATCATAACTAACACTTTTCCCATGTGTTTAAACCAGGGGCCTTCAAAACTTGACAGCTTTAAGACTTCCTGTTAGCTCAGGAATTCTGGGAGTTGAAGTCCACAAGTCTTAAACTTGCCAAGTTTGAAGACCCTTGGTTTAAATGATAAACACGATAACCCATTTCATAGGTTCAAGTAATACACTGCATGTTATTACTTACATGGCAGCCACAAGAGATGATGTAATGTTTCTGAAAGACTCTTGTGGGGAATGTGTGATAGACTACTAATTTGCTGGATGACACAGCCATCAAGTATAGTGTGCAAATTAATAAAATAAAAGAGATTTAAGATGGAGCAAAAATTAAGAAAAACCTCTTGTTTTTATGTCTGTGTTTGTGTGTGTGTGTGTGTGTGTGTGTGTGTGTGTTTTCTTAAGTTTTCGCAGGTACTTACATGTATGGCATTCAGCTTTGTTCGGGTATTTTCCCACGTCATTGTAGTTGTGCTTTTAAAGTTGTTGCAACGTTTCGGCAGAATCTCATCTGCCATCATCAGGCTTCTGTATAGTGTTCATATATATATATATATATATACGTTCTTAAGTTTTTGCAGGTACTTACATGTATGATATTCGGCTTTGTTTGAGTATTTTCCCACGTCGTTATAGTTCTGCTTTTAAAGTTGTAGCAGTGTTTCGGCAGAATCTCATCTGCCATCATCAGGCTTCTGTATTGTGTTCGTCTGTGAGTCAGACGAACACAATATCTATCTATCTATCTATCTATCTATCTATCTATCTATCTATCTATCTATCTATCTATCTATGAACAGACGAACACTATACAGAAGCCTGATGATGGCAGTTGAGATTCTGCCGAAACGTTGCTACAACTTTAAAAGCACAACTATAATGACGTGGGAAAATATCTGAACAAACCATGTGTGTGTGTGTGTGTGTGTTTTCATAGATTTTCTATATATATATATATATATATATATATACACACACACACACACACACACACACTTTGGATAATTTCCTCATAGTTTCCTAATGTTTGCATGCATAATTGGATTAATAATCATGCAAAGGTGGAGGGGAACACTTTTGAAATCTGATTATTTAATAGATATATCTGTTCCTTACATTGCTATGACCTGTAGTCATATACTACCCACTGGAATCTCCTTACCAGGAGACACTTGATCTTTATAGCATCCTTGGGTTTCTCCAGCTGCTTAAAGAATTTATCAATTTTTTGATTCTGGTATGGATTTACTAATTCATACCTTCTCAAGTTAATTAGAGAATAAGCATGGAATAACTTACTTTTTCTTTTCATGATTTTGGTTAGCAGCTTTCCAATTTCCATTTTTTTTTTCTATGATCGCTTTTTGCAGTAACCTATAGATCCAGTGATCTATTCTACCCAGTAACCTATTAGAAGAAATATAACTATTTCTTTCTTCTACTTTAGGTCCTAGAAAACAAAGAGTTAAGTGTGTCTATTTACCAATTAATGGTGTTAATGCCAAATAGGTTTTCTATATTACCCCAGGATTTCGTTTACTGTACATGTCCTTAAATAGGAACAAAAGGGATCTGGTCGAATTGCTTTCGTTTAAGAGATCTGCAAAACAATGTTACATTTTTGGGAATGACTCAAAGTTAAAGAAACAATTGCATGGATGAATAACTGTACTGTTTTATAATTCAATTTAGGCTCAGACCGACAACCCAGTGAGTATTGCTAATCTTCTACTTATTTAGAAAAAATGTGAAGGTTCCAGTATATTTTGGGAGTGTAACAAATATGCCTGAATTTTCATTTTAAAATTAAATACTCATTCCCATGTGTCAAATTTTATTGATTTTTATTTATTTATTAGATTTGTTTGCTGCTCATTTCACCTAGAGGCAGCTCTGAGTGGCTTACAAGGCCACCCAGAGCTGCCTAGAAAGTTTAACTTTCATTACATTAGCCTGTGATATGTTTCTGAACAGACACCAGAGTGTGAATATGTTTTGCCTTACACACATAAGATAATCAGCAAACTATTTTGATTTAAGAGAGCTGCAAATTAGTGTTAAGATTTTGTGGATGACTACAGGCAGCTATTGGTTACTTACAGCTACTGGTTACAATGGCATTGAAAAGGTGACTTACAATCAATACTCGCTCTCATAATCATCAAAACATCACCACAATCATTAGATCCAGATTTGGGTGCTTGCTAATTGGTATGTATTTATGATGGTTGCAGTATCCTGGTGTCATGTGTTTACCATGGGCAACTTTCCTAGCCATCTTCCAACAAGCAAAGTCAACGAGGGAAGCCCAATTAACTTGAACAATCACTTAAAAACAAGAGCAATTTGGTTAACAATGGTGGCACAAAATGTTGTAAAATCAAGTATTATTTAGCAACAGTTCATGTCCCAACTGTGACTGTAATTTGAGAACTGCCTATAAAATGTAGAGAAACAATTGCCTGGAGGAATAACTGCATTCTTTTATTATTAAATTTAGTTTCCACAACTACAGGGGATAAGTATTGCAAATCTTCTTTGTTTGTATAAAATGTGCAGGTTATTAATATATTTTGGGAGAGCAACACGTTTCTATTGAAATTAAATACACATTTTCATGTGTCAAATATGCAGGTGAGTTGTGGTATATCATGCATCAAGAAGAGATGCATATTTATTTTAGGGAGTGTTGGCCAAAAACTTGATGATTGTTATAAGCAAGTAAATTTAGGAAAATTGCTCAACTCTCTAGAGTGATTAAAATGAACTGCAAAGCAGTATTAATTTTTGTGGATGACTAAAAGGTAAATAAATGATTGGATGGATAATTAATAACTGTACTATTTATTATTTACACATACTTGGGCTGAGTATTGCAAATCTTTTCTGTACTTAGAAAGTATCGGTTTTAGTATATTTCAGAGAGATGCTTAATGAATTGAAAACTTTTTGGATTCTTGACTTGGACTTTTTTTTCTTTTGTTCATTTTGGATAGCAGCTCCATTTTTTAAAAACTTCTTATTTTTCTTCCCATGTTTATTTTACTCCTGTTGATGAAGCTTGAATAACCTACTTCAATAATCTCAGTAATATATAGATCCAATAACCTATTATCCACTCATTCACCTATAAGAAAGAAAATAACTATTTCATTTTTCTATTTTAGGTACTATTGGCTAAACTGGTGAGTTTCTCTGGTTAAAAAATAGCTAAATTTGTTATTGAGCCACAGTGGCACAATGGTTAGAGTGCAGTACTGCAGACTACTTCTGCTGACTGCTGGCTGCCTGCAATTTGGCAGCTCAAACCTCACCAGGCTTAAGGTTGACTTAGCCTTCCATCCTTCCGGAATGGGTAAAATGAGGACCCAAATTGTTGGGGGCAATATGCTGACTCTGTAAACTGCTTAGAGAGGGCTGTAAAACACTGTAAATCAGTATATAAGTCTAAGTGCTATTGCTATTGCTAATTAAACACCAAATATGAATATTTATGGTTTATGGAGGACCTTAGTTTGGTTAACAACTATGTTGGGGTTGTATTCACCACAAAGGCTAAACATGCTTCCTGAAAGAAGCCATGCTCTAGATTTACACACTAGAGCAAACCATAAATAGATCAATTGCTTTGGGTTTCCCTGAAATATCAATAAACCTCAATAAACTATAGATCCAATAACCTATTGCACACTGAGTAACCCTGACAAGGAAAATAACTATTTCTTTTTTCCATTTTAGTTTGGTGATGCCAGTATGGTGAGTGTGTCTTGTTAACATTTAACTAACATCGAATGGGAATAGCCCTCTATATGAAGGGCATTGGTTTGGCTAACAACTGTGTCAGGGTTATGTTCACTGCACATGCTAAATATTTACATATTGCAATGAACCATAAATAGATCAAGTGGCTTGAGTTCCTGAAATATCAATAACCACAGTAATCTATATATCCAGTAACCTATCATTCACTCGGCAATATATAAGAAGGCAACTAACCATTTCTTTTTTCCTTTTTAGGCTCTCATGAAGAACAAAGATAATGTGAGTATGTCTAATTAACAATTAACTAAATAAATACCACATGTGAACAATCATCTAGATGAAGGACATTTGTTTGGCCAACAACTATTCAAGGTTGTGTTCACCGCACATGTTAATCTAATTCTTTCATGTTTAGCCTGCAGCATATTTAAACATGCTTTGCCTTCCATATATAAAATTGCTTTGAACAAGTTCTCTGTGCCCTTGATATAAGGTGTACAAAGAACAGTTATGGTTCTTTTATGCATCAAGAAGAAGGGAAAATAGCATGAAAATAAAAATGGGCTTTTTAAAAATTTGTTTGTTTAATTTAGGGACTACATTGGCCATTTTCATTCATACTTGCTATGTAAACAATGTATCAAGCCTTGCTACTAGACAGATTTCCAGAAAAGTTATTCATGTCTTTTGTTAAACCTTTGAAACAAAACAATAATTTTACACATTTTATTCCAGATGCCTGCTGGTTTATTGTCAAATGTAAGTTTTACTATTAATTTATCAAGGATATTGTCTAAAAGGAAGGGTTATTTCTTTGAATGATAGAGTTGAGATTTTTGCTCATAGTCTTGGTGCTGCAGTGGTTAGAGTACAGTACTGCATGCTACTTCTGCTGACTTCTGGCTGCCTGCAATTTGGCAGTTCGAACCTCACCAGGCTTAAGGTTGACTCATCCTTCCATCCTTCCAAGGTCGGTAAAATGAGGAGCCAGATTATTGGGGGCAATTATGCTGACTCCGTAAACTGCTTAGAGGGGACTTCTAAACGCTATTGCTATTGCTAACTGTAACATCAAACTAATAATCTCATTAACCTGTTTCATAGCTTCAATCAATCTATATTGGCCATTTTCATTTATACCTGCTGTGTAAACAATGTATCAAGCCTTGCTAATAGACACATGTTCCAGAAAATGTACCATGAAGTTTGTTAAACTTTTCAAACTAGTAAGTATTACTATTAATTTTGCAAGGATACTGTGGAAAAAGGGAGGACATTTCTTTTATATTGTGTGTTTAAGCTAATAAATGCATTAGCCTATTTTATACATTTAAACAATCTACTGTACCATCCATAACCAAATTTTTTTGCAAACATGTTATATATTTCCCATCCCACCCAGAAAACTACCAAAGATAAACCTAAAAAACCTTTGTATTTTCAACAAATGCAACAATTCAAACTACTTACAAATGTGTGATTGCAGCCAAGACTGTTCACTCTACAAGTTCTGAACCCCTTTCCACGTAAAAATTCTGCAACCTTTCGGCTGTCTGACAGAAAACTTAATATTTCTAATTGGGCACCCTGAAAGAGAAAATTGTTTTCAATTTTGAACAGACAGTTCACATTTCCCCAGCAAATCCTCACTGAGTGTTGACTGTTGATATAAAGAGTTGCTTTTAAATGAAAGTTCTGTGGAAATATATCAACATACCAGTTCCCTTTCAAAGTTTGAATTTTGCTCTTGCTAACCATAGTGGTTGGCATGGTGGCCAAAATTTGAAATAGGTTGTGTTCACTGGATATGCTCTTTCATGTTTACTTTACAGCATGCTTGAACATGCTTTGCCTTACACTCATAAGATTACTTTTATGAAGTTCTCTATACCCTTAATAAAAGCAGAGCAGTTATGGTCTTTTATACATCTGAAGAGGAAAGAACAGTATGGAAATAAATGCAGGTTTTTTTTTTTTCATTTGTTCATATACTTAATTCAGGGACTATATTGGCCATTTTCATTTATATCTGCTGTGTAACCAATGTATCAAGCCATGCTAGTAGACCCATGTTCCAGAAAATGTTTCATGTACTTTGTTAAACTTTTCAAACTAAGAAATAATTTCCCACTTTTTATTCCAGGTTGATCAAGCCACAAGAGATGTAAGTAATGTAAAAGGGGAATTCATTTATGTTGTGTGTTTAAACTAATAAATTCATTAGCCTATTTTATACATTCAAACAATCTACTGTACCATCCATAAACAAACAAACAAAAAACTGGTTTGGCACACATGTTAAATTTTCCCATCCCACCCAGAAAACTACCAAAGATAAACCTAAAAAGCCTTTGTATTTTCAACAAATGCAACAATTCAAACTACTTACAAATGTGTGATTGCAGCCAAGACTGTTCACTCTACAAGTTCTGAACCCCTTTCCACATAAAAATTCTGCAACCTTTCGGCTGTCTGACAGAAAACTTAATATTTCTAATTGGGCACCCTGAAAGAGAAAATTGTTTTCCATTTTAAACAGACAGTTCAAATTTCCCCAGCAAATCCTCATTGTTGACTGTTGATATAAAGAGTCGCTTTTAAATGAAAGTTCTGTGGAAATATATCAACATACCAGTCTCCTTTCAAAGTCTGAATTTTGCTCTTGTTTCCCATAGTGGTTGGCAGGGAGGCCAATGTTTGAAATGGGTTGTGTTCACTGCACATGCTCTTTCATGTTTACTCTACAGCGTGTTTGAAAATGCTTTGCCTTACACTCATAAGATTACTTTTATGAAGTTCTCTATACCCTTAATAAAAGCAGAGCAGTTATGGTCTTTTATACATCCGAAGAGGAAAGAACAGTATGGAAATAAATGCAGGTTTTTTTTTTTCATTTGTTCATATACTTAATTCAGGGACTATATTGGCCATTTTCATTTATATCTGCTGTGTAACCAATGTATCAAGCCATGCTAGTAGACCCATGTTCCAGAAAATGTTTCATGTACTTTGTTAAACTTTTCAAACTAAGCAATAATTTCCCACTTTTTATTCCAGCTTGGTCAAGCCATAAACAATGTAAGTAATGTAAAAGGGGAATTCATTTATGTTGTGCGTTTAAACTAATAAATGCATTAACCTATTTTACACTTTCAAACAATACTGTACCATCCATAAACAAAAAAATGAATTTTGCAAACATGTTTTGCAAACATGTTAAATTTTTCCCATTCCACACAGAAAACTACCAAAGATAAACCAACCTTTGTATTTTCAACACATGATACAATTCAAACTTTAACAATTCCAGCCAGGACTATTGACTTTATAAGACTGAACCTCTTTTCACCTAAAAATCTGCAACTTTTCGGATGTATGGCACCATAGGTGTCTGCAAAAGATGAATTATTAGAGTGGAACTAGTGATTATTTTTACATGGCAATGGCTTTTCCTTAAATGCAAAGTTTCAGGCGAAGGCAGGAACAGGAAAGATGGTAGCAGTATGAAATTTGTTGAACTAACTACATATTTTTCAGAGTATAAGACACACTTTTTCCACACCCAAAAGTGGGTGGAAATGTCTGTGCATCTTATACAGCGAATGTTGCCAAAGCCCTGCCTACCCTCTGGCCCCCCCACCCTTTGGCTTCTGACTCCCAGCAATTTGCCTCCTTGAAGCAAACAGCAAACAGCCTGTTTCAGCTTCAGCACAGCCTGATTAGCACAAGCAGCTGATGGTCTGTTGGATCAGCCTCCCAAAGAGCATCTGTTTCAGGCTTCAGGGATTGCCATAGTCTATTGCCGCCTCCGCGTGTCCCATTTTTGGCCTCCGCATGCCCCATTTTTGGCCTCTGTGCACCCCATTTTCTGCCTGTTCTGATCCCTGCTGCCCAAATTGGGCTGAAAATGGGACGTGCGGCGGAGGCTGAAAATGGGATGTGGAGGCCACAAAATGGATCACACGGAGGCAGCAATAGACTATGGCAATCCCTGAAGCCTGAAACAGCTGATTGTTGGGAGGCCAATCCAGCTAACAATCAGCTGCTTGCACTAATCAGGCTGTGCTGAAACTGAAACAAGCTGTTTGCTGTGAGGGGGCAAATTGTTGGAAGGCAGAGGCAGATTTTTTTTTCTTGTTTTCCTCTCCAAAAGCTAGGTGCATCTTATACTTTGGAGCATCTTATACTCTGAAAAATATGGTAGCTTGTTTCTGGAGGGAACACAGATTTCTCCTAGAGTGAAAGAACAGGAGAAGGTATTGGAAATATAAGAACAGTTCACTGCCATCCTTTCCCTTGTTCCAACCTCATACTCAGATGGCTGAGTGATGGATAGCCACAATTGAGAAAGGGGTCCCTTGATCTGAACAAAATGGAATGTAGGAAGCCAACCAGGAACAGACTTGCCATGGCCGGGGGAGGAACTCCTGGGGAAATAAAGCACAGCCCTTCAACCCCCAAAGGCAAGGCAAGGAAGAACTTTTCAACAACAACAACAACAACAACAACAATAACAATAATCTTTAGAATTCCAATAAGAACTATGGAAATGGTACAAATTACCTACATCCTAATTCTTTCACCTTTTTCTTGCTTTACAACTCAGACTACGACCATTGTGAAATATGCAAGGAAAAAGAATGTAATACATGGGCTTTGATTACTGTTCATTACTAGTAACCTATTTGGTAACCTGTTTACTATTCAGCAGTAACCTATTTCAATAATCTTGAGTAGACAACTTCAGTAACCTCAATAACCTATTAGCCATTCATTATGCTACTAGATGGAAAATGACTGTTATTTTATTCTATTTTAGCTCCTAAGTCGTTAATAGGTGAGTATTTCTAATTAACAATTAACTACCTAAAAACCAAATATGAATAGTCCTCTTTACAAAGGACCCTGACTTGGCTAACAACTATGTCAGGATTGTATTCACTGCACATGCTAAACTTGGTTCCTGAAAAAAGCCATGATTTGGATTCATGCATTACCGCAAATCATAAATAGTTCAAGTGTTTTGAATTCCCCTGAAATATCAAACCATAAAGATCTTCTAGGTCAGTGGTCACCAACCAGTGGGCCACTGGTGGTCTGTGAGAAAATTTTGGTGGTCTGCAGAGAAATGTCACCCCAGAGCATCTCCCAAAGCAATTCATCCAGGCTGCACAGGGCTACACCGCCCACATGGCCCGTGGGAACCTTCCCTGCCTACTCACTCCTTACCTGGCAAACTTGCCTGCTAAATTGCTACTTTTCCTTTTTCCAACCATCAGCTGTTCTGCTGTGTTGGGAGATTTAGTTTAACTAGTAAGCAGGAAATCATTGGATTTCTTGATTTCTGGTTATCTTTAGATCTTTTAAGCAGAGCCGAACCTTCCTTAGGACTGAAGCAGTGAAAACTCAGGTAGCCGATGGCAGAAACACAGATCTCTAAGTGAATCTGTGATTCTGTGAGCAACTCAATCTGCCTGCCTGCTTTGCCTGATTTTGCGTAAAAGTTGCTCCTTTTTTATAAAAAAAATCAATATTTATATAAATATTTATAATATTTACATACAAGCCATGCCCAGCCAGTCACATGACCACCAAGCCACACCCACAGAACCAGTTAAGAAATTTGAATCCCACCCCTGCCTCTGTGTGTTTGTGTATGTGTGTGTGTGGGGGGGGGGGGAGATTAGATCAGATCTCTCTCTCTCTCTCTCTGCCACCAACATCAGCAAGCCACCATCTGTCAAAATTCATATTAATGCTCCCCAGGATTTAAAATTATGAGTTTGGTGGTCCCTGAGGTCCAAAAGGTTGGCGATCCCTGTTGTAAGTGACGAGTAAGCCAGTTTATTTTGTACAAAGGCAACCTGTACTTCTTGAATTTACCTTCTTAAACATCTGTTGTTTAAGAACATTGCTGTCTCTTCCTCACCCATCTATGCCTTTCATAAGGGCATGCTGTGCTATGCCTATATTTCCACAAATTATAGATATGTGGGATTCTAATTTCTGAGGGTTTGGCATGACATTGTTCCCAAAATGTCAGACTTCATGGTTGTACTCAAGTAGGCTCTGGGGTTTGGGGTTTGTTAGTTCAGATACTAACATGTCTTCATTCAGCAAAAATATAATATGTCCAAATGTCCAAATACCATTATGGAGTATACTTAGCAAACTAATATCCTTGTAGCAGGCATCCAAATGGCAAGCTTAATTCTCCTGAAAAATCTTGATAACTTGCCTTGTCCTTGTTCCCAAGTACCTGCATTCAGAATAGGAATGAGCACATCAATGGGCAGTTTTTGCCAGTTTCAATATATTCAGTTCAATTTCTACAGTAGTTTGGATGTTCCTTTTCTTTATACAAACGAACAAAGATTTACATTTATTTCTGTTTGCACAGTTCTGTTAGTCCTGTACTTTTGATGGGGTTCCCTTTACATGCACACTTAGAGTACACATTAAATTCCACGTGTATCATGTTTTTTGCATGCAGTTTTTGAACCAAGAATTTCTTTGCACTTTCCTTGCACTTTCCAGAGAATGTACTGACTGCAGATCAAGCATAACTTAATAATTGTAGCATGATTCTCTGCATTCTTTAAAACAAAAGAAATATTATGTCTCAAATACTTAACATCTATATATTACTTCTAAATAAAAGGGGTGGGGGAAAAAGAGCCATTATATCTCTTTGTACTTCCTATTATGAAATCTTTATCACTACCCTAAAAGCCATTAAACAAAACTGTGATATCTGGATCTGCAGAAAGCTAATGTATTTCTACAAATTAAGACTGGAAATCTTGATAATTGTTTGTTATTTTGCTTGTTTGTTTAGCAGATTGGATATACCCAGACGGATGAACCAGGTTTCCAAGGAGTGCCCACTCATCGCTTTTTACCCTGCCACCCCAACCTTAATTAAGAATGAAGTTCACAAATCTCAGTAGTGTAATTTAGATATCAATTTTGAAAAGTTTGATTTTCCTACCTTTGTAACAGAAGGCAGTGGGCAGTGAGAATTGCCCTTTGCTATTCTGGAGGCAGAAGCTATGCTAAAATAAAATAAAATAATTGCATTTGCACCAGCATCGTTTCTTGTTTTTTAAAAAAACAAAAATAATGTTCTGGTTTAAAAAAACATAGCATTGAACGATGAGATGAACATTCAGTCTAACTCAGCTTTGGGAAATGGCACGACAGCTGGGCATGAGATAAATAGACATGATTAGAGTTGGATAGAGGACTTTTGGAAATTCCAGAGCAGAAGTTTAAAACAAGTCAAAAGGTATTGGTGTCATGGAAATTACATGTCCACAAGAATCAAAGAAAGCAAATAGGAAAACCCAATGAAACTGAACTGGAAAGGAATGAGGGTTCATTGTCCTGAGCATGAAGCAAGCTTCTGGTTCATTGATCCACGAGAGCTTTAATAAACAGTATTAAGTGACATGGTCACAAATCCAGACACAGGCAGTGGGGTCAGCAGTCAACAACAGACTGTCATGTTCCTTATAATTCAACTATGGTACATTGCGATATTGGGAATTCTATGGTCTCAAAGAACTTGAAGGGCAACCATTTTTGGAAAATTCCGCTCATATGTGGAGACCAACATGAATCTTATACACACTCTTGAGCCTTTGGAAAAGGTTGTAATTAATGGCAAGCAACTATGACACTTTGGCCAGGGAAATTACATCCCAATTAAGTACCGCTTTATAAAACCTTAGTAAGACCATACCTGGAATACATGACTTAGTAATTGTAGCATAAATACATATGAGCTGAGGTGTTGCAGTGGTTAGAGTACAGCACTGCAGTCTACTTCTGCTGACTGCCGGCTGCCAGCAGTTTGGCAGATCGAATCCCACCAGGCTCAAGGTTGACTCAGCCTTCCATCCTTCCGAGGTGGGTCAAATGAGAACCCAGATTGTTGGGGGCAACAGGCTGATGCTGTAAATTGCTTAGAGAAGGCTATAAAGCATTGTGAAATGGTATATAAGTTAAGTGCTATTGCT
The DNA here is from genome assembly GCF_049901735.1 of Notechis scutatus. NCBI lineage: Eukaryota > Metazoa > Chordata > Lepidosauria > Squamata > Elapidae > Notechis > Notechis scutatus. Next base: position 19,691,373 of record NC_142016.1, on the reverse strand, counting down.
ATCCAGTTTTGGTCAGCACATTTCAAAAAAGATGTTGAGGCTTTGGGAAAAGTGCAGAGCAGAGCAACTAGGATGATTAAAGGCCTGGAGACTAAAACATATGAAGAACGGTTGCAGGAACTGGGTATGGCCAGTCCAGAGAAAAGAAGGACTAGGGGTGACATAATAGCAGTATTCCAATATTTTCCAAAGCACCAGAAGGCAAGATAAGAAACAAGGGATGGAAACTAATCCAGGAGAGAAGCAATCTGGAATTAAGGAGAATCTTCCTAACAGCGAGAACAATTAACCAGTGGAACAACTTGCCCCCAGAAGTTGTGAATGCTTCAACACCGGAAGGTTTTAAAAAGAAACTGGACAGCCACTTGTCTGAAATTGTATAGGGTTTCCCGCTTGAGCAGGGGGTTGGACTAGAAGACCTCCAAGGTCCCTTCCAGCTCTATTCTGGAAGGAAGCTAGGAAAAGGAAGGAAGGGAGGGAGGAAGGGAGGGAGGGAGTCTGAAAAAAAGGAAGGAGGGTGGGAGCTAGGGAGCTAGGGAAAGAAGGGAGGAAGATAGCTTGGAAAGGAAGGAAGGAAGGAAAGAAGGGAAGGAAGGAAGGAAGGAAGGAAGGAAGGAAGGAAGGAAGGAAGGAAGGAAGGAAGGAAGGGAATCTGAAAAAAGGAAGGAGAGAGGGAGCTAGGGAAAGAAGGGAGGAAGGTAGCTTGGAAAGGAAGGAAGAAAGGAAAGAAAGGAAAGAAGGGAAGGAAGGAAGGGAATCTGAAAAAGGAAGGAGGGAGGGAGCTAGGGAAAGAAGGGAGGAAGGCAGCTTGGAAAGGAAGGAAGAAAGGAAGAAGAAGGAAGGAAGGAAGAAGGGAAGGAAGGAAGGAAGGAAGGAAGGAAGGAAGGAAGGAAGGAAGGAGAGGGGAAGGAAGGAGGGAGGGAGGAAAGGGGAGAGGGGTGTAGGAAGGAAGGAAGGAAGAAGGAAGGAAGAAGGAAGGAAGGAAGGAAGGAAGGAAAGGAAGGAAGGGAATCTGAAAAAAGGAAGGAGGGAGGGAGCTAGGGAAAGAAGGGAGGAAGGTAGCTTGGAAAGGAAGGAAGAAAGGAAAGGAAGGAAGGAAGGAAAGGAAGGAAGGAAAGGAAGGAAGGAAGAGAATCTGAAAAAAGGAAGGAGGGAGGGAGCTAGGGAAAGAAGTGAGGAAGGCAGTTTGGAAAGGAAGGAAGGAAGGAAAGAAGGGAAGGAAGGAAGGAAGGAAGGAAGGAAGGAAGGAAGGAAGGAAGGAAGGAAGGAAGGAAGGAAGGAAGGAAGGAAGGAAGGAAGGAAAAGGAGGCAGGCAACTGGCAAAAAGAAGAAATTAATTTATCTGGTCTTGTTTCTCTCAGGCAGACAGCAACAAATATAACTGTATGTAAGGATTGGAAGATGGCCCAAATTAATTGCCTTGTTCCTTTAACAATCTTAATAAACTAAACAACGCTAAATGCCTGATTGCTCCTGAAATATTCTGTCTATTCATAAATAGCAAAAGCTGCACATCTTTTGCTGAATATTCACAGTCAAAAGTCACAATTATGAAATAGTGTAGTAAGGGGCTTTTTAACACTTCTATCTATTGTATTATTTGCCTTTATTTTAATAGCCCATTCCTGCCTTTCAGATTTGTTTTCTTAGGAAACCGTGGTATACATATGTTGACTAGTTTTTCTCATAAAGAGGGTGCAAGAAAAATACCTTCTTTTTCCAAAATAAAGTTCATTATTCTTTTTAATTAAATCCATTTGCAAAAGGTTATAACAATTATAAAACAATACTGCAATTATTGCTTCCTTAGTGGCAAAGAAAACACATTTTACAGGAGCATTGAAATGACCCCCACCTTGACTGTTGGATGAAAAATACCTACCTAAATCTTTGAATGCCATTCATGCTCTGTTGGTTGGGCCAAATGAAAGATTGTGGCAGTTGCAAAGGTTGTGACGTGCAATCATTGGCTTGTTATTCAGCATTTTGTAGCAACAACTTTAAGCGAATAAACACAAACAAATAAAATGACTCGATTCTTGGCATGTTTTTTAATGCAATAGGAAAGACAAAACTTTAATTTTGCTTGTCTGGTCTTCCTGGATGACAGATTTTTTTAAGGATAGAAGCAGTGATGGGATTCAAATTTTTTTATTACCAGTTCTGTGGGTGTGGCTTGGTGGGCATAGCAGGGGAAGGATACTGTAAAATCTCCATCCCCATCCCATTCCAGGGGGAAGGTTACTGCAAAATCCCATTCCCTCCTCACCTCACTAACCTGCTTTCCAGCTTCGTTTTCCTGTGCAGGGCAACCAAAGAAGACCCAGCCGATCAGCTGGGACTCAATGGGAGCCAGAGAACAAATGGGGGCGGGGTGGGATTTGCCAGTTCTCTGAACTACTCAAAATTTCTGTTACTGGTTCTCCAGAACTGATCAGAACCTGCTGAAGACCACCTCTGGATAGAAGGGAAAGACAAAAGGAGACAAGCAGGTAGGCAGGCAAGCAGCTAGGAAGGAAGGAAAGGAGGGAGGGAGGGAGAGAAGGAGGAAGGAAGGAAGGAAGGAAGGAAGGAAGGAAGGAAGGAAGGAAGGAAGGAAGGAAGGAAGGAAGGAAGGAAGGAAGGAAGGAAGGAAGGAAGGAACTCAAGGCTTGAGGGCCAGATCTGTTCCATGGAGTGCTTAGATCTGACCCGTGGGACTGCCCTGGAAATAGCAAAGGAAATAGCAAATCGTTAATAATGGCCGCACACTCCATTATTGCTGGCAGAGGGTAGCAGGAGGTTGTCACTGCCAAAAATGGAGCTCGGGAGCCCATTTTTGCTGGCAGAGCGCTCGGGCCCCCACAGGCACCCCCGACACAAGTGACGTTGAGCTGGCCACGCCCATGCTAGTCATGCCCCTCAAGGTCAAGCACAACCCTGATGCAGCCCTCAATGAAATTGAGTTTGACACCCCTGGTCTACAGCAAGTGCCTTGTACCTACTGTATTCTACGAGTCCAAGCTCAGTCACTTGATCACTTGCTTCTGAATTTCAGATATTGAATCTGTTTTGAAATGAGAAGGAAGGCTACAGAAGCTAGGAAATTGGGGTTAGTAGAGGGCCTCTTGTAGTTTTGGGTTCTGTGGGCACCTTGATCTGTGGGTCAGTGTTTTAAATCTTGGGTCCTTTAGAATGCCTGCCAAACCAACTGTTTGTTTAATTTCAGACGAACTGAAGGTTGCATTGAAGATCTTGCATCACAACATCAATCAAATGAAAAGAAAGAATCCCAAAACCTTCTAATTCATGTCAATGAATTATCATTTTAATTGAAGCTGTAACTTTCATGATAGATGACCAGGAGCGTGGTTACCGAATGAAACGACAAAATCTTTTTAAAAAAATAAAATATATTGGGATAACCTTAATGTTGTTTATTTTTAATTGTAAGGAACAGGCATAAGTTTGAATCACGGGTGACTCCAAAATGCCTCTCAGATTAATCTCATGGAATACAGTCAATCTGAAGTCTTCAGTTTAGTGTGGCTGATTTTTCAATTCCTTCATGAAGAAATGTGTTAATTAAAACATGAGGACAAGCTCAGCAAAATGCTTTCCCATTTCATCTGCAGGCACCCCAGCTGAAAGGCTTTTGCAATCTTTGAAAGTGTAGACTTTGAAAGTGTAAAAGTCAAAGCAAAGATTAAAAGGAGATGTATTTTCTTGTTGTTCTTCAGCTCTTCTGGTCTTTGTTGTTCTTCTTGGTGACTTTACTCAGCCCCACTGCCACATTTCAATATCTTAATCCACAGGCCCCATTGCCCAAACCCAATACCTCTATTGTTACTTGATTTACAAGGAAATGTTAAGCTTCCATTGCCCATGATCTAACTGAAGCTAAAAGGCAGAGGTGGTGTCTCTACCCACTTTGAAGTTCTAACATCATACAGGTAACACATCTGGTAATGTTTAAATATAAAATTGTGCTAAGAAAATGATACAGCCAAAGTCACTGATGAAAACTACATGGCTGAAAGTGCTTCATAGCCTGTATCTATCTGGCCAATTTGCTGTACCTGCCATGCCCAATTTGCTGCAGGACAACTTGCCACAGCCAACTCGCTGGAGGACAAGAGTTACACTGATATGAAAGAAATAGTGGAATAGAAGAAAGGATGCAAAAGGAGGGGCAGAATGAAATGTGAATGGCAAAAATTAAAATATTTTTAAAATTTATTTTGAATAATTAAATAAAATTATTAAATTGTTCCCCAGCAAAATGTCCCAAGGCGAGTTGTCCATGGTGACTTGGCTGGGGCAAGTTGTGTCATTCCAAAGGCCCATGTCTGTAGGATCATGGTTTTGCAGAATAATTTCCTTAATCAATCATGACAAGGTTGCAATTCAGTGCCAATATGCTTAGGGGTAAATTAACACAGAGATAATAAGCAGAAATGTTCATAAGGACCACAATCTTTGAATTTTTTGTCTGTTTTCCATCCATCTGTACATCCTGGTCTTTGTGCATTTTACATATGTGCTGAATAGTTATCCTTCATTGCCATATAGAATAAGATTTAGATGCATAAACATAGATAGCAAAGATACTCCCCTCTGTACCTATTAGTGTCCAGGATGAAGAAATTAGCCTAAATGTTCCTGTTCAATATATATCTCCATCACAGAGAAAAGATGTCTAACCTCTTCTTTAGCTGAATTTTCCAGTCTTGAATCTGACCCTTTTGGCAACCTTTTTCCCCAAAAATTCATTTTGTCTCCATTGTTGTCCAATTCTCAATCATACTCTATCAAATGTCTTTTAATTTTTTATAGCGTTGATGTCTATACACAGGGCTGGGCTTCAAAAATTTCAGCAACCGGTTCTCTGCCTGGTTGCTGGGTGGGCGTGGCCACAGTGGGCGTGGTCTAGTCCAGGGGTCCCCAAACCTGGCCCCTTTAAGACTTGTGGACTTCAACTCCCAGAATTCTCCAGCCAGCAAAGCTGGCTGGAGAATTCTGGGAGTTGAAGTCCACAAGTCTTAAAGGGGCCAGGTTTGCAGACCTTTGGTCTAGTCGGCCTCCTGCACCACAATGTGGGGGGACATTTTCGCCCTCCCGGTCTCTAGAGCAGAGGTGGTTTTCAGCAGGTTCTGACCAGTTCTGGAGAACTGGTAGTGGAAATTTTGAGTAGTTCGGAGAACCAGCAAATCCCACCTCTGACTGGCCCCGCCCCCATCTATTCTCTGCCTCCCATTGAGTCCCAGCTGATTGGCTGGGTCTTCTTTTGTTGCCCTGCACGGGAGAAGGGAGCTGGAAAGCAGGTTAGCAGGGTGGGGAGGGAATGGGATTTTGCAGTAACCTTCCCCTGCCATGCTCACAAAGCAACACCATGCTCACCAAGTCATGCCCACAGAACCAGTAGTAATTTTTTTTGAATCCCACCACTGCTCCAGACGCTTTTCTCAAGCCTCTGGGAGGGTGAAAATGGCCTCTCCCGGGCTCCGGAGGCCCTCCTCGAACCTCCTCTTTGCCCTCCTCGAGCCTCCGTGTGAGTCCTGTACTTACCTGGCATCCAAAACAGTCCATGTGGGGACTCCTGGGAGGTGTGAGGTGGGCAGGGCCAGCCAGGGGTGCGATTCACAGGTTCACCGAACTGGGCAGAAATCTTATCCAGAGGATCGCTTGAACCTGTGCGAACCTGTGGCAGGCCACCCCTGTCTGTACATCTGAAAGCAGCCAAGATGGAGAAACTATACAGAACTATACAATTTTGCTGGTAACAAGAGTGGAATCCATCCCAAATCAGCACAGGAGTGGGTGACTTTTCATGTAACTTTAGTTATATTCTAGGGCAGTATTTAGGACCACAAGCTGCAACAGCATCAGCATCAAAACTGTTCTTCATACGCGCAAATTAAACAAGTGAAGTTTATGCAATAGGGATTTATTTCTTTTTATTTTCACAATTTTTTTCCCCACACCAAGGAAAGCAAACTATTCTGCTACAGGAAACAAAATCAAGCCATAGACTGTATCATCACCATCAAGTGCTGAGCAGGCTAGATCATTGCATGTCCTTGAGCACAAACAATCTTGTTCATTTTGCAAACGTGTAGAAGGCTGTTGGACCTTTGCAGCATATTCAGATATTTCTGTCATTTCCATCATTTCCCTTGTTCAAATTTCGGCCTCACTTTTGGGTGTCAGATCAAAATGAAGTGAGAGAAAGTATTAATACATGAAACTTTTGAAAAGATAATTGCTGGATGACTACAGGAATAAAACTCCATTGTGTTCACCAAGATTGATTTAAAAAAAATCTGCCAGACTTTTTGAGACTAACAATTATGACTCAACCAGCACAATGCATTCATCTGTTAATTAATAAATACTTAATTAATAAGTATAATTATTTCAAGCAATTTGCATAATTAAGCCACAGTGGCGCAATGGTTAGAGTGCAGTACTGCAAGCTACTTCTGATGACTGCCGGCTGCCTGCAATTTGGCAGATCGAATCCCACCAGGCTCAAGGTTGACTCAGCCTTCCATCCTTCCGAGGTGGGTCAAATGAGGACCCAGATTGTTGGGGGCAAGAGGCTGACTCTGTAAACCGCTTAGAGAGCTGTAAAGCACTGTGAAGTGGTATATAAGTCTAAGTGCTATTGCTAAGGAACTAATCATCCCCTTTTCTTACTTATTTCATCTCAATGTATCCCACAATTCTCAAACCATTCCATTTATCTGATAATGTGAGTTACCACTCATGAACATTTAAATAAAATTCTACTTTCAGAAGCTGTTACTAGAATGTTTCTTTGGGCTCCCTAGCTAAATTGGGTTCCCCATGCTGGTTGGGGAATTCTGGGAGGTGAGGGCCACACATATTAAGTTGCCAAGTTTGAAAACACTGCAGTGGGACAGATTTGGTTCTCCAGGAAAGATTTCCTGGGAACAAGTGGTAGAAACAGATGGGAAATTATACTGTGTGATGATAACATGACATGCATGGCATCACATTCCCCATGGACAGTCATGCACCCACTTTACAGGGCATGCATGTCCCAATGTTGGCCCTTAGAGTGATACTTTCTAATGGAGAAGAAAAATGAGAAGGGTAAATAATTTATTTTTGGAATCTTAGAATCTTTGTGTCAACCTCCATCCCCAAACATCCCATTTTTTTTTCTGTGGAGGACTTACCTATCTTCCTGAGGTCTGTTTATCCTGGGAGAAAAGTACAAGAGGAAGAAGGACGTTAAACGATTTCAACAGATAAAAGCTACTTACCGGCATGCCAACTCCACTGGCCCCATTCATGCCCTAAAAGTGTAACACCATGACTTCTCCAACTATGCCACCACTATAATCTTCTGTATACTATATGTGAATTCCTTCAGGGTACAGATTTTTTTAAAAAAATCTCTAATTTCACACAACAAAGTGTGAAAGGAGTCAAAAAGCTGCACATATCCATGCAGCCAAAAAGCTACACATATCCATGCAAAGTGTGAAAGGAACCCAAAAGCTGCACATTTCATCCATAGCAGAGGTGGTATTCATCAGGTTTTGACCAGTTCTGGAGAACCAGTAGCAGAAATTTTGAGTAGTTCAGAGAACTAGCAAATACCACCTCTGACTGGAGATTTTACAGTATCCTTCCCCTGCCACGCTCACCAAGCCACACCCACAGAATCTCTAGTAAAAATATTTGAATCCCACCACTGCTCCATAGATGAATAACGACCATTAAGGAAAGAAATTACCACTAGACAAAAAGCTGTTCAGAGGCCCTGCCTCCATGCAACAAGAGTGCTTTGAGAAGAGTCAGAAAAGGCCTTCTAAGCACAAACAGCAAAATAAAATGGAATTTCTTCAGGGTTGACTTTTCTCTGAATACAGTAGTTACATTTGGTTGGCTAAAAGATTTAGCAAACAATGAGAACTCAACACTGAGTAAAGACATCCTTTGCCTAGACCAAGGGTCTTCAAACTTGGCAAGTTTAAGACTTGTGGACTTCAACTCCCAGAATTCCTTAGCTAACATGATTGGAGGAGGAATTCTGGGAGTTGAAGTCCACAAGTCTTAAAGCTGTCAAGTTTGAAGCCCTCTGGCCTAGACCTTCTTTCTTATGTCACCTCTACCTCTTCCACCTCCTTCTATTCCAAATACTTTAGAAAATGAAATGGTAAGCATAGTTGTGCTGTATATAGATTTGTCTCTCTATCAAGATCTCCTCTGCATGATTTCCCATGCAGCTGCGCAATCCCCATGGAGAATCTTCACCTCAACTTGGCTCCTGGATTGATTTTTAACAAGTCAGTCATTGGAAAGGAAAATAAAAACAAGCCAAATGTTTTAGCCCTGCTTCCTGTAATTAAACTCTGGGCACTTTGGAGTTTCTTTGCATGAAGGAGGAAGAATGATAAAAAGGGTATCTGTTCAGATAGAAGTAGAATATGAACGAAAGAAATGGTGAAAAATAAACAGGAGATACTTACCATTGTTCCATCTCCACCAGCACCATTCATGCCCTGAGAGTGAAAGAAAAAACAACCATTATAGTATGATCAGATATCACTCTGCCTAGAAAGGATTCAGAAAAGATGCTCACACTGTACTTAACACAAAATGAAGTTGGATTGTGTTAAGGGACACTCTTCACTTAACAAAGATCTGAGATTATTTTGGTACAAAATTTGTCCAACAATGGTAACCCACCAGTGCTTCAGGACTTCCTTTGCATATTGTATTTGTGACATCTTCCTCACGGTATGCTACTAAAATTATTCAGCTTTACCTGACCCTCTATTTTCTACCCCCTCCATCTCCTTCTACTCCATGAAAGTTAGAAAAAGATAGTCATGATTGTATGCAGAAATTTGTGTGTGCATCAAGATCTCCCTTACATTACTGCCCTTGCAAAAAAGAATCTTCGCCCATGTTTGGCTTCAGGATCTATTCTTAAGAGATCAGTTGTTCAAAATAAGGTTCAATATGGGCCCAATATTTTGGTCCTGCCTATTATGAATATGCTCTGAGGACTCTGCAGAGGCTTTTGATGAAGGGGGAAAAAGGATAAAAGAGATAGTTGTTCAGGTAGAAGAAGAATATGAATGGCAGAAAATAAATCAGAACTACTTACTGGCTTTGGAGCTCCGCCACTGCCATTCATACTCTAAAATGGAAACAAAAGGTGAAAATTGTACTCTGGGATGATATCACCCATGACTTCTCCAACCATGTTATCATTAGGCTCCACAGACACCACTCAGGTGACCTTGATGACACAGATAAGCCTCCAGGTGGGCTTAACAACTCTCCAAAAAGATGCAAATGACCAGCTGTATGCAAGGAGTATAAATCCTTCCATTCCCCACCATCCAGTCAGAGCGAAAGAAGCTTTTTGGAGGGGAAGTGAAACAGCTTCAAAAGAAAAAAGAAGAAAGTCCAGCTGCCTCTTGGGACAAAAAAAAACTTGAGAAATGTCATCACATTAGGTCAAACTAACCTCTATTGACCTGACCCCATTCCTAAGAGGTCTGTAAGGTGCGTGCATAAGCGCACAATCATGCCTACCATCCCTGTTCTTTTGTCCCCAATTATTAGATCCTATTTCTTGTATTTAAACTTACGTTTATTCGTGTTTCTGTTATATTGTAAGCTTTTGACAAATAAATAAACCATCATCTTCGGTTATTGGAAATGAGGTTAAATATGAGCCAAATATTTTGGTCCTACTGTCTATGAATATGCTCTGGGGATTCTGCCCAGGATTTTGGTAAAGGAAAAGAAAAGGATAAAAGGGATAGTTGTTTGGGTGGAAGAGGAAAATGAATGGCAGAAAATAAATAAAAGCTACTTACTGGCATTGGAGCTCCACCAGTACCACTCATGCCCTAAAAGGGAAACAAATGGTAAAGCTTGTGCTCTGGTATGATAACACCCATGATTTCTGCAACGCCATCACTACCGTGTTTCTCATAAAATAAGGCCGGGTCTTATATTTTTTTGAGCCCCGAAAAAACGGCTAGGCCATCTTTTCGGGGGTGACTTAATTCCCCCCCTTGCATCCTCATCTAGAGCGCCCCGCGGGCAGCCTCGCCACCAGCTGCTCCTAACGGGTGATCACGGCGAAGCGCAGAGAGCTCCCTACTCCCACCAAACACCTTTGCTGCAGACCCAAGACCTTTGGCACCCGCCGCTGTTGCTTTCTCTTCTGCCCATTCCTCAGCCACGTTTGGAGCTGCCGCTTCCGTGTTTGGAGTGCCGCTACCATTTGGAGTGCCGCCCCCATTTGGAGCACCGCCGCCATGTTTGGAGCTGCCGCTTCCATGTTTGGAGTGCCGCTGCCATTTGGAGTGCCGCCGCCATTTGGAGCACCGCCGTCATGTTTGGAGCTGCCACTTCTGCGTTTGGAGCTGCTGCCATGTTTGGAGTGGCAGCGGCGCTCCAAATGGTAGTGGTGCTCCAAACAGCGGCAGTGCTCCAAATGCGGAAACGGCAGCTCCAAACGCGGCGGCAGCTCCAAATGCGGACATGGCAACTCCAAACAGCAGCAGTGCTCCAAACGCGGAAGCAGTAGTTCCAAACGCAGCAGCAGCTCCAAATGCAGAAGCGGCAGCTCCAAACAGCAGCGGTGCTCCAAACAGCAGTGGTGCTCCAAACATGGGAAATCAACAGCGGCAGGCACTGAAGGTCTTGGGTCTGCCGCAAAGGTGCTTGGCAGGGGTAGGGAGCTCTCCACACTCTGCCATGATCGCCCATTAGGAGCAGCTGGTAGTGAGGAATTGCTGCCCGCGGGGCGCTCCTAACGGCAAGTCCCCCCGCCCTTCCCCCCATTTTGCATGTTTTAAAATAGGCCTAAATTTGGGGGGAGGGGCTTAATTTCATTTTATGCCTAGAAAACATGCCGGGTCTTCCTCTTGGGGGAGGTCGTATTGTTGGAGAAACACGGTACTATCCTCCGTATCTCGTATTTCGATTCTAGATTGCATGAATCCAGGTGGAAAAATGTGTGAAGAAAGGAATGGTAAATATAAATACAAGCTACTTACTGGCATTCTCCCTCCACCACCGCCCTGCATGCCCTAGAAGGAATCAACAGGTAACTATTTTAATCTGATATCATATTACCCATGACTTCTACAACCAGGGTATCACTACCACCTTGGGCTATTGGAAAGGAGGTTGAATATGAGCTAATTATTTTGGTCCTGCCTGGTATGAATATGCTCTGGGGAGTCTGCTAAGGCTTTTGGTGAAAGAGGAAAAAGGATAAAAGAGATACTTGTTCAGGTGGAAGAAGAATGTGAATGGCAGAAAATAAATAAGAACTACTTACTGGCACTGTAGCTCCACCACCGGCACTCATGCCCTAAAAGGGAAACAAATGGTGACAATTGTACATTGGTATGATAACACCCACAAGTTCTGCAACTATGCCATAACATCATCCTCTTTATTTCATATTTCAATTGCAGATTGCATGATTGTAGGTGGAGAAATACATGAAAAAAGAATGGTAAAATAAAAATACAATCTACTTACTGGCATTCTCCCTCCACCACCGCCCTGAATGCCCTAGAAGGAATCAACAGGTAACTATTTTAATCTGGTATGATATCACCCATGACTTCTCCAACCAGGGCATCACTACTAGCATCTTGGGTTATTGGACATGAGGTTACATATTTTGGTCCTGCCTGCTATGAATATGCTCTGGGAATTCTGCAAAGGCTTTTGTTAAAGGAAAAGAAAAGGACAAAAGGGATAGCTGTTCAGGTGGAAGAAGAACATGAATGGCAGAAAATAAATAAAAGCTACTTACTGGCTTTGGAGCTCCACCACCGCCATTCATGGCCATTCAAGGGAAACAAAAGGTAGATCTAGTGCTCTGGGATGATAACACCCACAACTTCTGCAACTACGGCATTACTATCCTTCTTTGTATCTCATATTTCAATTCCAGATTGCATGATTGCAGGTGCAAACATACATGAAGAAAGGAATGTTTGAAAATAAACAAACAAAAGCTACTTACTGGCATTGGCGCTCCACCCTGCATGCCCTAGAAGAAATCAAAAGGTAACTATTTGAATATGATATGGTAACATTCAGGACATCAGTGAGCTGTTGGACAGTATTACTTGGTCTGTTGTGGATGCTTGTATGTTTTTAGGGGGCAGGGAATTTTGGCGGGGGTGGGGGTATATTGTATTTCAGTTCCAGATTGCATGATGGACCACTTTTGTCTGAATGTAGCTAATGCATTTGGTTGGTTAAAGGATTTAATAAGCAATGAGAAGTGAGTAAAATACTTCTTTCTCTCATTATACCTCAGACATCCTTGTAATGGAAGGCTAGACTAATAGAATAATGGGGTGGCATGTGCTTTGTAAGATGAAATAAAGGCTAGGTTATTAAATATTTTGGATCTATTGAACAATGACCCTTTCTGGACTCCACAAAATTTCCAGGTGAAATAAACCCTGGAAAAGGAGCAGACAAAATCCATCTTAACAGCAATTTTTTATCCTTTGGAAAGAACATTTATATTTTGTAGATTACTTGTGATCATTATGAAGAGGGAGGGAAAAAGAAGTAGATTAAAAATTATGCAATTGTTGTTCATGTATGCAAAAAGGATCACCTTGTGATTATTCAGAAAAAGTCTGGCTCACAGCTACCAGAAATAAACTTGGATGAGATAGGGGACACTTTTGCTTAAATAAAGCATCTGCATTTGGTTAGTAAAATATTTACCAAGCTATGAGAACCCAGTAGTGTGTAAGGACTACTGCATATCACACCTGGTATACTGTATGCTTGTCATAGTAAGCTGCTACCTGATTCAGTTTCACTTGACTCTCTCTTCTGCCACCTCCATCTCTTCTTCAAATAAGTTTGATATTGATAGTCATAATTGTATACAGAGATTTGTCTATATATTAAGATCTCTTCTACTTTATTTCCCATGTTGTCCACCAGTGGTATCTTCACCTCAACCTGGCTGCTGGATGTATTTTTAGGAGAATAATATTGAAAATAAGGGTAAACCTTGGCCAAATATTTTGACCATGCCTGCAGCAGAAGTAGTATTCAGCAGGTTCTGACCAGTTCTGGAAAACCGGTAGCAGAAATGTTGAGTAGTTTGGAATCTCTAACTGGCCCCACCCCCATCTATTCTCTGCCTCCCATTGAGTCCCAGCTGATTGGCTGGGTCTTCTTTGGTTGCCCTGCACAGGAGAACAGAGCTGGAAAGCAGGTTAGTGGGGTGGGGAGAGATGGGGATTTTACACTATGCTTCTCCTGGAGTGGGGTGGGAATAGAGATTTTAGAGTATCCTTCCCCTGCCACACCCACCAACCACACCCACCAAGCCACACCACATCCACCAAGCCATGCCCACAGAACCGGTAGTAAAAAAATTTGATTCCTACCACTGGCCTTCAGTCTTTATGCTCTGTAGACTGAACAGATTCTTTTGGTGAAGGAGGAAGAATCATAGAATAGCGCTTGGAGGAATATGAGGAAAGGTAGACAGAAAATAAATAAAAGCTACTTACCATCATTGGACTTCCACCAGTGCCATACATGCCCTAAAAGGAAAACAGAAGGTAACTTTTGTGGTCTGTGATATGATAACCATGACTTGTCCATCCTATCCCAACCATTTTCTTTATCTTGTATTTCAATTCCTTCCATGTCCAGATTTTTTTTAAAAAAAATGTGTCTAATTTCACACAATAAGATGTGAAAGGAGACAAGATATTTGTATGCATCATGTAGATCAGACATGGAGTGGTGTGGTGGCCTGGAGGTGGAGCTCTCGCCTCACAATCAGGAGGCTGTCTCTCTGGGCACAATGAGTGTTAGGGTTTGGGAATTAACCCCTAGAAGAGTATTGCAGCAGTAGTCAAGCCAGGCAACCAAAGGAGAGCGGAAGGGCCCCAGAGTATACACACACTGAACACAAACACTGTTTGTAGTTTAAATAGTTTTTAATCCAGTTAGAGTTTAAGCATTGTCATTCAGTCCATTAAGTCATTCACAGTATTTCCATCCAGTAAGACTCACTAGTATAGTCCAAGTTAAGAGTCCTTGCAATATCTTTATCAGCCGATAAAGATATCTTCTCCTCCTCCGGTTTCACTCTCCAGAGAAACAAACGCTGGATATTCAGTAGAATTACGCAGTAAATCAGCAAACAGTAGCAAACAATAACAGTTCAGTCACAGGCACTCACAGTCAGTAATCACAGTTAGTCGCAGCAGCACACAGTTACAGTCGCAGCAGCACACAGTTACAGACAGACAGTAAGCTTTCCAGCTTCTAATGCTTCCTTATATTGTAACTTCTAACCGCACCCTTAATCGGCTAATTGCCTGCTGCATTGTGCTTAAAGTGATAAGCACTTAAACCATGATATCTAAGTTTTATATATTTATTCACCCAAACCATATTTGGTATCAATGTTATACCTAACATACTCCCTTTTGGGTGAAATAAATATATAATACCTTACAATCTAATCCCATATTTTTCACAACTCTCCTGGTGCTTACTGGCACCTTGGGCTTTAGTAAAATTATCAGCTAAATTGTCCTCCGACATACAGTACTCTAGCTGAATCATCTTACTTCTTACAGATTGTCTCACGTTTAGGTATCTTAGATCTGTATGCTTGCTCCTTGTTTTTACTCCAATATTTGTGGCCATTTGAATTGCTGCCTGATTATCTTCATGTATAATTATAGGATAATCTACAGTTATACCTATATCAATTAACATTTGTTTATACATTATTAACTCTGTACATAACAATGATAAACAGGAGAATTCTGCCTCCATAGTAGACAAACTTATATGCTGTTGTCTTATTGACTTCCAGCCTATTAATGTCTTACCCAGCATTATGGCTGTTCCTGAAGTCGACTTTCTAGTGTCTCTTTCTGATGCAAAGCTAGCATCTGCATAAGCACTCAAAATTAAATCACCCTTTGGTTCTAAATACAATGAATAATTCATTGTCTTTTTAAAATATCTTAATATCCTCTTAGCTGCAATCCAGTGTCTTTCACATGGTGCAGAATTGAATCTAGCCAACTGATTCACGCAGTACGAAATATCTGGTCTAGACCAATTACTAATATAACTCAAACTACCAATTAAAGATTGATAAATCACCTTATCAAACTCAGGGCTTTGTACATCAGTGTTGCTAAACTCCTGACTCATTGGAGTCTTAGCTGGCTTACAAAGCTCCATCTTGTAATCTTTTAGCAATTTGCTTATCTTATCTTCCTGAGATATCTTAAAACCTTTCCGTGTTTTCTTTATATTCAAACCGAGATACTTCTTTATCTCCCCTAATTGCTTGATCTTTATTCTCTTTCCTAATGATGTTATTATTTTATTTGCTTCATCATTAGTTTCAGTTATCAAAGCAATGTCATCTGTGAATAGTAATAATAATGATACTTTCCCATTTGTCTCCCTCTTAAACAGACATGGATCGGCTAAACCAGCTTTAAATCCTATATTGTCTAGTTCCTTTACAATATACTGGTTCCATTCATAGCCTGATTGTTTAAGACCATAGAGACTTTTCTTTAACAACCAACAATCATTATTATCCTTATTTTCACTTTTAATACCAACAGGTTTTTTCATATAAATAATATGTTTTAATGGGGCGTGCAAGTAAGCAGTTTCCACATCTAGATGGTTAACTATATAGTTTTTACTAGCTGCCCACACTAAAGCTGCCCTCAAGGTTGCTGCCTTAAGACTAGGTGCAAACACCTCATCATAGTCATTAGCATTCTGCCTAAAACCTTGGGCTACTAACCTTGCCTTATGGATTAAATTACCATCCTTATCTGTTTTTACCTTAAATATCCATTTGCAGCCAATGGATTTCTTTCCTACAGGTAATTTGGCATTTTCAAACACCTTCATATCACTTAATGAATTCAGTTCCTTATTCATTGCTGCATACCATTTTTCTTTTTCCTTAGTAGGATACTTTTTAATTTCTTCTACAGAATTAGGAACTTCATTAATCTGACACACTGTGTTAGCCTGGTACCTATCAGGCGGTCTACATATACGTGTAGTTCTTCTGGGAATTACAGGGCTTACAGGAGGACTTTGTTGAACTACTACCTGTTCATCTTCCTCATCCTGTTCAGCTATTGAATCTGTTTCTTCCTTTATGGGCACTATTTCATCCTGTATTTGTCTCTTTACTTTATTTTTAAAGTTACAGGGATAACTAATGGGATTTCTATAGGATTCAATAATTACATCTTTATTGGCATCCTGTTCTAATTTCTCCCATCCTTCATGTTCTAGAAATTGGGCACTAGCACTACATAACACTTTAGATGTGCCTTTCTCCCAAAATCTATATGCCCTATGGTTTGCCTGATAACCAACGAAGAAAAATCTTTTAGCTCTATGTTGCCCTTTTTTTCTGAGTTGTGCAGGAATATGCACCCATGCTGGTGCACCAAATGTGTGCAGGTAACTTAGATCAGGTTTCCTGCCATGCCATCTGGTGAATGGTATTTCACCTGTTGTTGTATTAACAACGTTGTTCAATATGTTATTAGCACACATTGTAGCCTCCCCCACAAAGAATCAGGTAACCCAGAATCATTTAACATTGTTCTAACCATTGCCTGTAGTGTTTGGCCTCTTCTTTCAATAAAAGCGTTATGTTCTGGCCTGTATGTAGCAGACTTCTTATGCTCTATTCCAGCTACCTTAAGTCTGTTCTGGAATTTGTTATTAACAAATTCCGTGCCATTATCTGTCACAAGGGTTATCAGTTTACGTTTAGACTTTCTTTCAGCAAACCTAAGCCAATTGAAAAAATGTTGATATGTTTCAGTTTTGCTTTTCATTAAATAGCAAAACCCATATCTAGAATAATGGTCCATAATGCTCAGTATATATCTAGCACCCCCCATACTGGGTTTCTTTGGACCTATGATGTCTGCAAATACCACTTCTAAAGGTTCTTTTGTTTTGAAACCATTTAGCCTATTTGCAGGCAATACTTTGCTCTTATCTTCACAGCAAACATTACAACGCAAATATTTATCACAAGGTTTTAACCTTATTCCTTCAGATAACTCTACTGTACGTTTTAGCATTTTAAAATTTACATGCCCCAAACGCCTATGCAATAAATGGATACATTCATCATGAGGCTTTATATTATTAAATACAGTCTGAGCCTCCCCTTTCTTACTATTATCTAAGACATATAATGTTCCATTTAAAGCAGCAGTTACCCTTTTGTTATCTTTTTCAATTATGCAATTATTATCTTTAAAAGTAATTACATAACCTAATTTATCTAATACCCTTACTGAAAGCAAATTAAACTTTAGTTGCGGTACATACAACATTTTTATATCCTGGTTTATGTACGGACAACGTGCAAAACCTTGACCTTTCGCTTTCAGGTTCCAGCCATTGGCAAGTGATATATGTTGAGAACTTGTAGACATTTTTATAAATTTTGTCTTATCTCTTGTGATGCAGTGGGATGCGCCACTGTCAACCACCCATAAATTATTCTTCACATCAGAGTTGCTAAACGTGGCTAGTTCAAATGCTTTCTTTGGCTTTTTTATATTCTGGCTTTTTCTCTTTTTGCAAAATCTTGCCAAATGTCCTCTGCCTCCACAATTAAAACACTTTTTAATTGTGTATGCCTAAGATAAATTCTCTTCTTCCAGGTGCTTTACTTTGCTTTGCTGGTTTCTTTCAAGCTTTGAAGATAATTTCTCTTCTTTCTTATCTTCTCTCAGCTCGTCACGCTCACGCCTTCTTCTGGCTTCTTCTAGTAGCCTGCCTGTAATCTCGGTTAATGAGAGGCTTTCATTGGCAATACCTCTAACGAAGTCACATAGTCATCATAGCTTTGATCTAATGAAGATAATATTATGTAGACTTGTTGCAGTTCATTAAATATAAGCTCTTTTTCTTGCAATTCTTGAAAAATGCTCTTCATACAGTTTAAATGAACCAACATATCTCCATTCCTCTGAAGATGCGTTCGAAAAAGCTTCCGTGTAAGATTTATATGTGCTCCTACACTGTCCCGAACATAAATCTTCCTGAGGTTCTCCCAGCAGTTTGCAGCATTTTCTTCTCCACGAATATGGACAAGCTGCTGATCACAGAGAGTCAGTCCTATGATGCATAAAAGCCTGCTCATTCTTCAGTTTAAAGTCTTGTAACTTTTCGTTATCATCATCATTAGCAGGATCCCAGCTACTCACATCTGGTGGGTTTGCTATTATGTCCCACAAACCTTCTTTGCGTAGAAGTAAACTACATTTCATTGACCATGAAACATAGTTTGTTCCATCCAGCCTGGATATCATGGACAGTTGTGACAAATTTACTTGTGCCATTACTCTTCAGATATTTTGACTATTTTAAACTAATTAAAACAGTTTGTTTTTACAGTAATGTGCAACTCACACCAACTCTCTCTGCTATATCCTGGTTAGTTAGACTATGCTGCTGGGCCCATAACCAATGTTAGGGTTTGGGAATTAACCCCTAGAAGAGTATTGCAGCAGTAGTCAAGCCAGGCAACCAAAGGAGAGCGGAAGGGCCCCAGAGTATACACACACTGAACACAAACACTGTTTGTAGTTTAAATAGTTTTTAATCCAGTTAGAGTTTAAGCATTGTCATTCAGTCCATTAAGTCATTCACAGTATTTCCATCCAGTAAGACTCACTAGTATAGTCCAAGTTAAGAGTCCTTGCAATATCTTTATCAGCCGATAAAGATATCTTCTCCTCCCCGGTTTCACTCTCCAGAGAAACAAACGCTGGATATTCAGTAGAATTACGCAGTAAATCAGCAAACAGTAGCAAACAATAACAGTTCAGTCACAGGCACTCACAGTCAGTAATCACAGTTAGTCGCAGCAGCACACAGTTACAGTCGCAGCAGCACACAGTTACAGACAGACAGTAAGCTTTCCAGCTTCTAATGCTTCCTTATATTGTAACTTCTAACCGCACCCTTAATCGGCTAATTGCCTGCTGCATTGTGCTTAAAGTGATAAGCACTTAAACCATGATATCTAAGTTTTATATATTTATTCACCCAAACCATATTTGGTATCAATGTTATACCTAACAATGAGAATATATCTGCTGGATATAACTCCGCATTGGTGACAGGAAGGGCACCCGGCCAGTAATCTCTCAGCTCCAGTCAGTTGCCCAGATTCTACCCTGCAATGGGGTCATTAAAAGAAGATGATGATGTAGATCAGACATGACTGTTAAGGACAGACACAATCCCTGGAGAAAACAGAGGCACAATGTGCACAATGAGTGCCTTGAATGGACTCAGAAAATGCCTTCCTAGCACATATTAGAGCTGCTGCACGTAAGCTTGACGTTAATGAATCAATGGTGAGACATTGGAGACGTCTGGCTGCATGCGAAGAGCATTCTTCTCTTTCTGTGTAAATATCTCATTTCACAATGTATAATCTGCGGCTTATAGTCTGGTGCGGCTAATATATGTAAAAAAAAAAAAATCTTTTAAAATTTAGTGCGGCTTATATTCCGATGCGCTCTATAGTCCGGAAAACACGGTACCTATAGGAAGCCTGATACTGAGAAAACAGGAGCTGTAGCAGACATCGCACTTGGAAATAAATAAAGCTTGGGAAATTTTGGGTGCCCGTTACTCCTGGGACATTTCATGGTATGCTATTACCAGTACCTCAGCTTTACTTGACCCTCTCTCTTCTGCCAACGCCACCTCCCCCACATACTCCATATATACAATCATGGTTGTATACACAGATTTGTGTATGTGTTAAGATCTCCTCTACATTACTTCCAGGGCAGCTGCTCTGTCTAAAGCAGAATCTTCACCCATCCTTGGCCATAGTATGTGTTTTTAAGAGATCAGTTATGGAAAGTTAAATATGGACCAAATATGTTGGCCCTGCATGCTATGAATATGCTCTGGAGACTCTGCAAAGGCTTTTGGTGAAGGAAATCAAAGGGATACTTATTCAAGCCCGTTTTTCACCCTCCCTGAGTCTCTGCATGGGCCCTGCCCTTACCTGCATCCAAAACGGGCCACATGGGGACTCCTGGGAGGGGTGGGCGGGGCGGGGATAGCCAGGAGTGGGATTTGGGGGTTCTCTGAACTGTGCAGGATCTTAGCTAGAAGTTCTCCTGAACTCCTGCGAACCCCACGCAGCCCACCCCTGAACTTGGGGCACCAATGAGGGCGTACCATACTGGAGGTGGAGAGTGGCCTGAGATAAGACTCCACTTCCATCCTCTTGCTTTATTCCTAGCCGTCTTTGTTAATTTAAAGTCAATTTTAAGATTAATACTTAATATTTTAGTAAGATCTGTGGTAGCACAGTGGTTAGAATCAGGGGTGGGATTCTACCAGTTTGCACCTATTTGCTAGAACCGGTTGTTAACATTCTAAGCAGTTTGGAGAACCGGTTGTTAGAAGAAATTACTGGCCTAATCCTGTAAGGAAGGCAGGAAGGAAACATTCTGGTGTTGCTTACAGAAACTGCCTCTCCGTTAACCCTTATTACATTCTTGGCAGGACTAGACTTTCTGTCTCTGGAATGTCTCTGGAGTTTTTCCCCCTCCTTTGCTGGTACTTTGCTTGTGTGGAGTGACCATTCAAAGTTACAATGGCACTGAAAAAAGTGACTTATGATCGTTTTTCACACTTACGACTGTTGCAGCATCCCCACAGTCATGAGAGGCTAGGTGAGCAGATGCGTGCCTCGATGTGAGTGATATTGAGTTGGCCACGCCCAGCCAGTCACATGACCACCAAGCCATGCCCACCAAGTTAGCCATGCCCACAGAACCGGTTGTTAAAAAATTTGAATCCCACTCCTGGTTAGAATGCAGTATTGCAGGCTAACTCGGCATCCCACTGCCAGGAGTTTGATCCTGACCGACTCAAAGTTGGCTCAGCCTTCCATCCTTCTGAGGTTGGTAAAATGAGGACCCAGATTGTTGGAGGCAAGAGGCTGACTCTGTAAACTGCTTAGAGAGGGTTGTAAAGCACTGTGAAGCGGTATATAAGTCTAAGTGCTATTGCTATCATGCTATTATTTTAATATTTAATGTTTTATCTTGTTTTTTTTTAACTTAGTTTCAAGCTGTCTAGAGTCACCTCTTGGTGACATGGGTGGCATATACGTATAATACATGGATGATATTGACTTACCCCCTGGTTACTTGACCTTCTGCGACCTCCTGAACTCTGCAAGAAGGAGGAGGGGGAAAATTATTCTGGATAATAAATGTCTTTGTAATTATTTTGTCATATTTTCAGCACATGAGGAGGAGGAGGCCATGCCTGGTTCATTGAAGTTTACAGGAATAAAATAGGAGGAAAGCTCTGAGGGCTGCAAACTAGGGTATATTTTATTTTCATTTAATTTTTTCCATTTATACACCATCCATACCCAATAATGAAACCAACAACTTTAAATGGAGTAGAAAGAGAATAAAAGATGGGAAAAACACAACAGAACTGAAGTAGATAAAGTCATATCCACCACCACAAATAGGCAATATCATAAAAGCAATACAGTAGAACTATTATCCAGTGATGTCACTAGCTTAGAAAAAAATCTACCATTGCCAGCACTCCCCAACCTATTCTAAAGAGGAAACAAAAGGAATTAGTTCTACCCTAATGTCATAACCATCACTAATATTAATCATACATCTTCAATACTGTAAGCCAATTTCATATCTATCCATGTACCAGATAGAAATCTGCCTTTCTTTTGATAACATGGAATGATTCCTTTGAAGTTCACCCATGATAATTGAAAAACGATGACACTTATGGGACATTATAATAACATAAATATGGGAATTACTTCCTTGCTGACATGTTATTGCTGTTAACCATTCAACCCTTGCCACTCTATGGATCATCCAATTCACCAAAAATTCGCATCACCATGTACATCGCATCCCTTGCTATCTTTCCCACATGGAGATCATTGACTGAGATCTAAATTGCTTCCTCCTCCTTTGCTGTTCAGCCCATAGGGGAAATCTTTACCCCAATGTGGCTGCTGAGTCTACTTTTAAATATTGAAAGTACTTACTTGCAGACACGTCCTTGCTCTTTCTATATATAGCAGCCCAACTCACTCATGGTGAGTCTAAATGGCTTAGAAAGATAAAGCCCCAATGTAAAAATTGATAATCCCTCAATCCCCCTGTGACAACAATTAGATGAGTGTACAAACACATGCACATATATATGTATATATACATATATTGAAATAAGTAAAAGTAAAATAATAAGGAATATGAAAGGAAGAAATGGCAGAAATGGCAGAAAATAAACAAAAGCTCTAAAAGAGAAACAAAAGGAAATTGTTCTAATCTATTTATTTATTTATTTATTTATTTATTTGATTTGTCAATTGTTTCCAAGATAATAAGTATAAGTGTATACATAGTTGTGAATACATGAAATGGGTACATATAAGAAAAATAAAAGAATAGAGAAACAATAGGACAGGGATGGTAGGCACGTTGGTTATCTGTTATGAAATCACTCATGATTTTTCCAACCATGCCATCACAACCATCTTTGGTGTCTTATATACAAATTCTTCAGATTAATTCTTTAGATAAAGATCATATGCTTTTTCACACCACAGGGATCTTTAAAACAACACATTTGTATTAACAGTTCTGAAAGATCTTTTTTTCAATATTCTTCCACATTGACAAAAAGACAATGTGTACCAAGAAAAATTCTTGCACTGAATTAATGCCTTAATGCATAAGTTTATTTGCTGAGAACAAACAACATTTAATAGATATAGCTCTGGGATTAAATCTCTTCCCAGAATCTTCTACAATGTAATCATATTTCACATGTGAATTTGAGTTCACTTGGTTACCTAACCAACTCAAGGACAAGCCTACTAGCTATATTGACACATCAATCTTAAACGCTGATATTTTTCATCTTGGTTGGGTTTCTTTTAATTGTTCTATGGATGTTCTGTGAATGTGAACTATTTGATCTGGTTGCAATTTAATATGTTATAGAAATTCCAGAAAGATAGTTAGACTACAAGCCAGAATAATTGTCTTGCATTGCTCTGTAACATGAAAGAGTGCTACCAAAGTAGACTTCTACTTTGTTAAATATTTCAGATCATTTGAAAAATTTCCCATTTTAGGTTCTAAAACATTTCCAGGTGAAATAAGCCCTGGAAAAGGAAGTGAAGGAATCCATAGCATCTGAATTCCATTGCATGCAAAACTATGCCTTTTGGGTCATGTAGATCATTCAAAAATATTAAAGACTGAAGTAACACTAGATAAAAAAGGAACCTTTAAGAGGATTCAGAAAGGCCTTCCTCCCACATATCTCAAAATGCATTTGGTTGGCTGCAAGATCTAGCAACCAATGAGAATCCAGCAGTCAGTAAGGACTGCCTAAGTTCACACATTATACCTACTACATCCTCCTCATCTGGTCTGGTTAATTTTCATCAAGACCTTTCCAATGTCATCTCAACCTCCACCTCTTCTACTCCAAGTTAGAATTTTTTTAAAAAACAGACATGGTTTTATATACAGATTTCTCTGTCCATTGAGATTGCCTTTATATGATTTCTTAGCTTCCAAGTCAAGCTTTTTATGTTTCCAGATCTTAAAATAAGTTTTTCCAACCATCCTATCTTCCCAGCTTCTCCAACGTTGTATCCATGTTTCTCTAACAATCAACTAACTTTATCCAAATTCCTACTGGATTTCCTCCTGGAATATAGGGAGATGCTTTAAAGTTTAAAGGAATGAGCCTCCAGATGATGGCTGTTGTTATATTCACACAAAAATACAGAGAAGACTTCAAAGAAATGAGAGACATTTAATGCATATTGACTTACCCCCTGATTATTTGACCGTCTACCACTCCTTCTGCTACTAAGTGAATTCTGCTGCAAGGAGAATAATGAGTCAGTCTGGATTAGGAATGCTTTTGAAACCATCTTGTGATAGTTCATGTTTTGGCACATCTGTGAACCTGGGCCTCCACCATTTATTAAAATAAAATGTGGTCCCTTTTGGAAGCTAACTGTGGTTCAGAATGCAGTTGCATAAGCAGAAATTGGAATTTCTAATTATGTCACTGCTTTACAACCTGCACCAAGGACTTTGTTTTTGTTTTTTTAAAAAAGGTTTTTTTTTGAGATATACAGAAATAGAGGTTCAGAATAATGGAATTAGAAGTCCAGAAATATTTCACGAGAAGAGTCCCCCGCTCCTCTACTTGCAACAGAATACTCTATGCCTCCAGACTTGAAATTTTAGGCTTAGATAACTTAGAACTACACTGCCTTTGGTCTGACCTAAGCGTGGTACATAAAATTATCCATTACAATGCCCTACCCATCAATGACAACTTCAACTTCATCCTCAACAATACACGAGCACACAATAGATACAAACTCATATTAAACTGCACAAAACTCGATTGCAGGAAATACGACTTCAGCAACGGAGTGGTCAATGCCTGAAGTATTCTATCTGACTCTGTGGTTTCTTCCACTAACCCCAAACAGTTTAACCTCAGACTGTCTACTGTTGACCTCACCCCATTCCTAAGAGGTCTGAAAAGGGCATGCATAAGTGCACCAATGCGTCTACTGTCCCTGTCTTAATGTTCCCTTTTATTTGTATCTATTCATGTATTAATAATCATGTTTATATTTATGTCTGTTATCTGATACATGCTTGACTAAATAAACAAACAAACAAGCAAACATCTCATTCCCTTGTCATCTTCCCCACGTGGCTATCGATAGCTGAGATCTAATTTTCCCCCTTTGCTTCTCAGTCCACAGGGGGGATCTTCACCCCATCCAACTGCGGGATCTATTGTTAAGGGATCAGTTATGTGAAATACTTTGGCCCTCCCTGTGTGATTATGCTCTGTTGACTCTGAGACATAAGAAAGATCAGACGGCTCTGAGTTCAGATGAAAGAGGAATATGAAAGAAAAGAATAGCCAATGTTGCACAAAAGCTACTTACCATTTGTTCTGCGTTTTTGAACGTCTTCTAAAATGGAAACAAAAATATACCTTTATCATTACTTTGTGGCAGTGTATTCTATCAGCAAGTGCGAGGTTCAGGCATGGGCCATTGCAATTTCTTCAGATTAATAGTTGGTTTCTTAAGGGCCACAGAAGGTGTTAATGTGAATGGAACAGGCACAACAGACCCATTGTCCGAAGAAATGGCCGCTTTTGAAATATTCTGCACATAAACGCTCACTGTTCTCTCATAATGCCATAATTCCAGAGGTGGTATTCAGCAGATTCTGACCAGTTCTGGAGAACCAGTAGCCGAAATTTTGAATAACCTGGAAAACTGGCAAATCCCACCTCTGACTGGTCCTAACTGGCTCTGCCTCCTGAGTCCCAGCTGATCCACTGGGTCTCCTTTGGTTGCCCTGCACAGGAGAACAGAGCTGGAAAGCAGGTTAGTGGGGTGGGGAGGAAATGGAGATTTTATAGTATTGTCCCCCCAGGAGTGTGGAGGGAATGGGATTTTGTAGTATCCTTCCCCTGCCACGCCCATCAGGCCACACCCACCAAGCCACCCCAACCAAGCCACACCATGCCCACCAAGCCAAGCCAACAGAACCAGTAGTAAAAGTCCCATTACATAACTATTTTTTAAACCTGGCAACTTTAAGACACATGGATTTCAAATGCCAGAACTCCCCATCCAGCAGGGTCCGAGTTGAATTCTACGCGTCTACTGTAAACCTAGTTTGAAGAACTACTAGTTCATCTAGTTTGAAAAACACTGCACTAAATGGAAAGAGGCCTGAAAGCCTACTTACTTTATCCAATCTAGTAGAATGGACAGATACTTTTTTTAAAAATACAGATATTTATGGAGTTTCCTGCCCTCTTTTTTTAAGCCTTTCTTCTAAGCCCCAGAAAAGACTTTTGAAGCCAGAATCAAATTCATACAATAGTCATAATGATGCTCTCCTAAAAAAATATTCTCAAGAGCTTATAGTTTCCTGCTGAATTATTCCTGAAATGTCTGTAAATGCTTGGGAGGTTGGGAGTAAAGTCTCAAAAGGATGACTGTGATTACATCAAAGAAGGTAAAAACACAGAAAAAAATAGAAGAAAGGTGCGTATATACTTACAATCAGATTAGTCACCCCTTGGCCATACTTAGCATTCTGGATAATAGGTAATATCTTTTTTCCGAGTTCCTATAAGGAGCGAGAAAAACCATTATCCCCTTTTTGAATTCCTTAATAACATCAAACACAGTCGGCATTATTTCCATACCTCTTGGAAATAATGCCTCTTGGTTTTTCCTCTTGGAAAAACCTCTTTTATAGCTTCCTTCATAACCATGTGGCATTATTCCTTTTCAAGGATAACAAAGTGAAGTTGGGTTTCCAAAACATATTCTGACAAAATAAATCCTTGGAAGGGAAATGAGTAAAGATATCTTACTAGCAAAATTGGAAAAACTGACAGAAAGAGTATTTTAGCCAACAATTTAACATTTTGTAAAAGAAAAAAACCCAAGCAGAGAAAAGTAAATTTGGAGCAACCTTAGCCATCCAAATATACATATACCCCCTTGGGGACAATCTAAAACACAACTTTCTCCCTTTGCTATTCAGTACTCAGGAGTACCATCACTCCAATTTGGGAGTTGTTGTTGTTGTAAGGTGTATAGAAGGTATTATAATGTGATTTAAAAAGGAAAGTAAACAGGTGAAATGTCTATGGAGATTCTCAGTCTTCCAGGTCATGGTTGTCCCAAAGGTGCTTTTTCAAGAGGCAACTGGACTTTCTGTTTTTCTCTGAAGACTTTTTGCTTCTCATCCAACAAGTTTCTTCAGCTCTGACTGGATGGTGTGGAATGCAAAGATGTATATTCCTTGCAGATGGCTAGTCATTTGCATTCCTTTATACAGTAGTTGAGGCAATTTGGAGGTTTGTCTGTGTCTTCAGGGTCACCTGAGTAGTGCAAATGGGTGTGGAGCCTTCTTGGGACTGATCTAATCAAAGCTAAAGAAGTTTCTTGGATGAGAAGTGAAACGTCTTCAAAGAAAAACAAGAAAGTTCACTTGCCTCTTGAAAAAGCACTTTTGGGACAGGTGAAATGCTTTGGCCCTACCTGCTCTGTTTTTGCTCTGGGGTCTCTGGAGATGCTTTCTGGGAGGTGTGGAAAAACAAAAGGGATGTTTTATTGAATGCAAGATGAATAGTATTCAAAGAAGTGGAAGAATATAAAACAAAATCTACTTACCACTAAGTCAGTAAGCTTAACTTTGCCTTTATTCATAGTCTACAAGGGAAACAACATATAACTTTTATTTTGAAATGATGCCACACATGTTTTCTCTAACTATGCCACCACTGCCATCTTTGACATCGTTTGGCAAATGAAATGATTTTATAAAATGTTTTTATAGTCTTCTGTTCCTATAAGCTGGATCATCAGAAACTTCTAATGACACAAAAATGATATGCATGGCATGATATCACCACAAAAATGTTGTAAATATCTACTTATCTCAGCAGGTAAAACAAATCCCACAACTGCAGGAAGACAACATTGTGAATATGTCATGTTTTGCCCTTATTTCCCATAACCACACCCATGGCTGAGATCTGGTTCCTACCCTTGCTACTCATTCCACAAAGGAAACATCACCTCAATTTGGGTGGACATTTTTTTTTTTTACAGATAAATTGTTTCAGAAAGGAAAGATGAAACAGGTGAAATGTTTTTTGCCTTGGCTGCTATGTTTATGCTCTGGGAAGATGCTTTTTTGGAAGGGTAGAATTAGGAAAGGGATGCTTCCTCCCACATAAGAACAATATCAATCAACAAAAAGGCAGAAGATAGAGAAAGAGCTACTTACAATTAATGTTTGAATATGTTTTGCTTTCAAGTCATTCTACAACAGAAAGAAGCACATCAAAATCTATTCTGACATGAAAACATCCAGCACCTCTCTATCCATGCCATCACTACTACCTTAAGATATCATAAACATGAATTGCTGCTTCCCTCCCTTTAGAAAATATAAGTTTCTTATCCCAACCGGGAGTGCTTAGTCAAAAAAAAAAAATCAAATTTGAATTAATAGTATTCCAAGGCTTTTTTCTTTTCTTTCTCTTTTCAGCTTTCTTCCACAGTCACAAAATCAAAACACCCATTGAGAACATTGAGGAATAAGAGTCATATCTATACCTGAATAAATAAGATAATTGTTTAGGACAGAAGAGCTTTAATAGACATAGCACTTACGGGAACGTTGTTCTTTTTATTCTGCTAACTCCCTCTTTCTTCTACTCTCTCTGTCCCTTCCTCCTCCAGATAAGTTCAGATGTGAAATACATGCATGCATGTTAACTATGCAGATTCGGGTCTCCACCTATGTGTGTTCTACTTGATTTTTAATGTAGCCATGTCAAGAAAAATCAGCCATTGAAATCCCACAATAGCCTCTCATTTCCTCTTCCAACTGCTACAGGAATGTCAGCTCAAATTCAGAGCATTTGTTGGTCAGAAAAAAATCCCAACAAGATTTAGGCCTGTAATGGCGAACCTATGGCATGTATGCCGGAAGTAGGAACACAGAACCACTTCTGACAGCACGTGAAAGGTCGCCCAGAAGAGCCCCGCTGTGCATGCATGCACGCCCCGCCACCTGCCAGCTGATTGTCAGGTATCTAGCAGCATGCATGGAGGGCAGGGGTGCGGAAGGAGGGCACGCATGCGTAGAGACATGTAGTGCGCGCAGGGGAGGTCTCACATGCATGCACAGAGATGCATGGCGAGCGGGGGGATTGTGCACGCATGTGCAGAAATATGTGGCGTGCACTGGTCACATGCGCATGTGCAGGGGGTGTTGGGTGGCCCAGCACACATTGCCTTCTGGGTGCTGGCACGCAAGCACATGCGAGCAAGAATAATGTCAGCTGGTGCTCCATTCAAAATCCAAGAAAGAAATACTTAGACTCCATTAATTAGAGAAAAGATATCTTTTGCTGGAGATCAAGTGGGAGCAACAAAAGAATTCTGAATCTGAGAAAATGAGCGTGTAAATCACATATACAAAGTGATAGCAACATTCCCACCTCCAATAGTTCAATTGGCTCATCCAATTAAAAGTTGTGTATAGTATCATGTGGGCATCTCCAGGTGGTGATGAGGCCTCTGTCCGTTGACCTTGGCATATTTTGATAAAGAGTTGCGGTTGCGCATAGCATAGGATAGAAGCCTAAGCAAGAAACTACACCCCCCCAACTTATACAGTTCTGTTTTGTGAAACCTCCAGCTTGCTTCCCATAATCATGTACCCCCTCCTCCCCCCGTTACTTATGACAGCCGAAAGATGCAAAGCAAAGGAAGAAAATCTTGAAGGCTGACACGCGCATGCAATTTTTGGCACAGGAGCCGAAAAATGTTAGCCACCACTGATTTAGGCCATCCTAAAAGCTAAAGCCCCCATTTTATCACTCAACCCACTCCCACCCATCAAAGTTTGGGGAAGGCAGGCATACTTTTTAAAGAATGAAATGACTATCATAGCTCTGATCATAAAACAAGATAACTCTCCTCCTGAATATATAACATGAGTAGATCTCCCTGCTTTGTATACAAATACTAAATTTTGGTGAGGGTGGGGTAAAAAAGTTTTGCTTCACCACATGCAAGAAAAATATTTCACATGGAAAAGAAACAAGGTCATCAAAGACCTACTTACCATTGCTTTTATCATATCTTCCTCACGCAGTTCCGTCTACAATGGAAACAAAGGGCTTCAGTTCTATTTATTTTTTATTTATTTATTTGATTTGTCAATCATTTACAAGATAATAGGTATAAGTATAAACATGAGTTAGAATACAAGAAATAGGTATGAATAAATGGGGACAATAGGACAGGGACGGTAGGCACAATTGTGCACTTATGCACGTCCCTTACAGACCTCTTAGGATTGGGGTGAGGTCAATAATGGATAGTTTGAGGTTAAAGGAGTAGGAGTTTGAGCAGGTGACAACAGAATCAGGTAGTGCATTCCAGGCATTAACCACTTTGTTGCCGAAGTCGTACTTTCTGCAATCAAGTTTGGAGTGGTTTACATTGAGTTTGTATCTGTTGTGTGCTCTTGTATTGTTGAGGTTGAGGCTGAAGTAGTCATTGACTGGTAAACCATTGTAGCAGATAATTTTGTGAAGGATGCTTAAGTCCAACCATAGGCAGAGTAGTTCAAGGTTGTCCAAGCCCAAAATGACAAGCCTGGTGATATAGGGTATTCTGTTGCGAGCAGAGGAGTGTCATACTCTTCTCGTGAAATACTTCTGGACTTGCTCAATTGTATTAATGTCCGATATACAGTGTGGATTCCAGACTGATGAGCTGTATTTGAGTATTGGTCTAGCAAAAGTTTTGTATGCTATTCTCCCATTAAAGCATGCGTGACTTTTCCAACCACGATATCTCTACCATTTCATATATTATAAAAATTAATTCCTCATGCTACACCATGAAGGAGGGGCGTCCACAACTTAGGATGATGCAAAAATGAAGATGTATGTGCCATGATGTCATCACACAAAGGCCACAAGTACCTCCTTGCTGACACCACTCACAACAACTGCCACATTACATCATCTTGTACACATGATCATTTTGTCCCTCGTCCACAGAGGGACATCCATGTCAGAGATCAAAATATTTTTCTTTAGTATTCAGCCCAGGGGAAAACATCAGTCCAATTTAGCTGGTGGTTTGTTTGTTTGGTGTTTTTTTGTTTCTTTTCTAAAGGGAGTCAATGGGTTGTTTGAAGCTGCTTAATTCAGTGATCATTTCTATAGTATCCAACTAGAAAAATACACTCAAACACTGGAGGTTTTCAAGAAGAGATTGGACTGCCATCTGTCAGAAACGGTGTAGAGTCTCCTGCTTGGGCAGGGGGTTGGACTAGATGCCCTACAAGTTACCTTCCAACTCTGTTGATCTAAAAAACAAATGTAAGAACAAATGTTTTTATCTTATTTTCTGGTGTTTTGCTTGGCTCTGCACTTACTTTAAGTGCTAGGTGAAGAAGAAAAAATAAAAGAGGTACCTGTTCAGATGCAAGAAGAATATTAAAGAAATGGAAGAAAACAAATCAAAGTTACTTACTACCATATCGTGTATAGGACCATCTTTGATGAAAGTTTTCTACAAAGGAAATGAAGGAGATCAAAATAAATACCACTACATATAACTATACCATCACATATATCTTCAATACCATATATCGATTTCATGTATATCTTTCACTCTCCAAATAGGAACTGTGCCTTTCTAATCACAAATGATAGAGTCTAAACAACCATCTGAATTAATAGCATTGTGAGACTTTATTGTGTTATTGTGAGCAAATATTATTTATATTTTTTTATTAAATTAGCAATAGCAATAGCACTTGGGCTTTAACCGCTTTAACAGTGCTTTACAGCCCTCTCTAAGCGGTTTACAGAATCAACCTATTGACCCCAACAAGCTGGGTCCTCATTTTACTCACCTCGGAAGGATGGAAGGCTGAGTCAACTTTGAGCCTGGTGAAATTCGAACTACCAAATTGCAGGCAGCCAGCAGGCAGCAGAATTAGCCTGCAATACTGCACTCTAACCATTGCGCCACCGTGGCTTTTATGCACATTATTACACAATAATTACACATTATTGCAGAGCTCTTCTAAATGGTTCCTAACATCTTTTAAGCCTAAGCCATAGGAAGATCTGTGAAGGCATACTTTCAAATTCCGACAATAGTCAAAACAATGCCCCCCTTTAAATGTTGCCAAGAACTTATAGTTTCCTGCTGGAATTGTTCCTGAAATGTGTAGAGATCCTTTGAGGGTGGGGAGGCTCAAGGGGGCTGCTGTGATCAGGGTGACAGGGTAACATAGAAGATATAGAGGAAATGAGAGAACTTAAGTGTGTATGTACTTACAATCAGTGAACATCCCGCTTTTCCACTCTTAATTCCCTTAATAATTTCTAACACCCTAGGCATTATTTCCTATAAGAAATGAGAAAAAAAACATTATGAGTATATGGAGGATTTGTTTATGATTTCCTGTGAGGTTATGTGAAGAACTGTTTTTACCCCAGCTCCTGCCAACCTAGCAGTTCAAAAGCATGCAAATGTGAGTAGGTAAATAGGTACCATTTCAGTGGAAATTTAACAGTATTCCATGACTTCATGCTGGCCATATGACCATGGAGACATCCTGATGGCCTTGAAACAGAGTTGAGCACTGCTCCCAATAGTCAACAATGACCAGCAGAGTAAAATCTGCAGGGATTCTTTTACTTACATAAAGAAAGCTGGCCTTTGAAGTGCTGAGTAGCATTTGCCTACCCCAGGTTCTTGGGAATGACTTGACAGGTGGATAAAAATGCCAGATCCAGTCTAAACATCTGGCTAACTATGCAAACAACAACAACAACAACAACAACAACAACAATAACTGGGGCTGACAGCTGGTGTAACGAAGTACTGCATGGAGAGTTCCTTGAAAAGATCCAAGGAAAAGTAGATAAGGAAAAGACCTGGTTATGGCTGACCAATGGAACACTGAAGAAAGCAACAGAAAACCTGATTCTTCCAACCCAAGAACAAGCCATCAGAACGAATGCAATCAAAGCCAGAATAGAAAAATCTGCTGATGACTCCAAATGCAGACTCTGCAAAGAAGTGGACGAAACCATCAATCACATACTGAGCTGTTGCAAGACAATCGCTCAGACTGACTACAAACAACATCACAACACAGTCGCTCAGATGGTCCACTGGAACTTGTGTCACAACTACCATCTGCCTGTAGCAAAGAACTGGTGGGATCATAAGCCTGAAGAAGTGGTTGAAAATGAGCAGGCAAAATTACTGTGGGACTTCTGAATACAGACTGACAAAGTTTTGGAACACAATACCCTGGATATCACGATTGTGGAGAAGAAAAAAGTGTGGATCATCGACATTGCCATACCTGGTGACAGCAGAATTGATGAGAAACAACTTGAAAAAAATCACCAGATATCAGGACTTGAAAATCAAACTACAGAGACTCTGGCATAAACCAGTGCAGGTGGTTCTAGTGGTACTTGGCACACTGGGTGCTGTGCCTAAAGACCTGGGCAAGCATTTAAAAACAATTAGCGCCGACAAAATCACCATTGGTCAGCTGCAGAAGGCCACCTTACAGGGATCTGCTCGCATAATCTGCCGATACATCACGCAGTCCTAAACGTTTGGGAAGGGTTCGACTAGTGATTTATGATACGAAACCCAGCATAGTTATCTCAATTGCTGTCATTTTTGTGTATAATAATAATAATAATAATAATAATAATAATAATAATAATAATAATGATAATAATAATAATAATAATAATAATAATAGCCAACACCAGCTAAAGAACTGGTAGCTGTGATTTCACATTGTTTTGTACATTAATGATAACGATATGATAATTTATTACATTTATGTGCTGCCTGACTCCCAGAATGTCTGGGCAGTTGGTATAAATTTGTTGGGTGTCTCAGAGCTTGGCATGCCTGTCCTAATTTATGGGCTATGGTTATTCGGATCATGGGTTCTAAGTTTCTAGGTTAAAAATCCTGGGTTGTAAATATACTCCCTGTGAAGTCCTTGATGATCAATGAACTTGATTGCTTGTGTGTAGACATTTCAATCCCCTACTAGATAACATAATCAGTGTGAATCCACACTGGTACACAAACACCCTATTACAATTTCAGTTAATCCAGAAGGGATATAATTACAAACATCAATGGTTCCATAAAATAATATGCTACCCTAAGCTACATCAAATCAAGCAGAGTTGACAGCAAAATATGATTTCTGATGTTCCCTGCTGTCTTCCTCTAAGCAAATTCATTGGGAAAGCCATCAGGAAATCAAAAGCCACAATCACATAAAGTCCTTCCTGTGCAGCCCTTATTTAAGGAGGGCAACAGGAACTGGTGGAATTGCTGTTGTTAAATGACATGATCATGAGACCTTGAGCTTTATTAATGTGTCACTTAATGACAGAGTTCCCAGTCCCACTTGCCATCATAATGCAAGGATTACATGTATTTTAAGTAATCATACTACTAACAACCCTATCAACAATCCATTGTTGTTTATGGTGTTGTTAGGCTCTTCTTCACTTTGGGGTACCTTGTTTTACCCCAGGAGTGCAGGTGGGTGTATTTTTAACAGGTAAAGCAAGGCCTCCAACTGCTTCATCATAACTGGCTCAAGATTTTGCCTGTGCCTTCTTTTTTGATGTTCTGGAGATAATGGGGATAGTTGCTGGGGAATCACTAAAGTGGTACTTGATTACATGCAAGAATATTTCACAAGGAAAGAACAGAGAATGAACAAAGAGGCACTTACCACAAATTCTTCATCTTTACACTCCTGTTCTAAACAATCCTGCAAATAAAACAAAAGGTATTACATCTCTTCCAACATCACTTCTCTAACTTAGGTTCTGTGGAATAAGATGTGCAGCTATATAAATCTTTGAAACAAAGAGATAGCTATGCCATTACTGTCATCTTTGATATCACACATGTCAATTGCTTCATTCTATAGATGAGATGCCCACATTTCTTAGCAGAACATGTTCTGATTGGCTGTAACAGATAACTATGGGTGAACTGTGTTCTGAAACTATTTGCTTCATTCTCTTATCAATATTCTTCCACCTTCACAGAATGGAAATCTGCACAGAGAATCCAGTGGAATATCATGCTTATATTGAATTTCTGTCTCAAACATGCTTGTTGACAAAAGAGGGCAGTTAATAGAAAGATCTGGTGGGATTCAAGCTGTTTGGGAATCTGGCATTAAATCACTACGTTCCATATTTGTAGTCTGACTAATGATTGATCACTTAACAACTGTTGAAGGTTATGATGGACCTCCCTGGGTGTATGTTTTCAATCATTTGAAAATTTCCTCTTTCTGGCTTCTACAACATTGCCTGGTAAAACAGACTCTGGAAAAGGAGATGAGGAACTAGCAATAGCACTTAGATTTATATACCGCTTTACAGAGCTTTACAGCCCTCTCTAAGTGGTTTACAGAATCAGCCTGTTGCCCCCAATAATTTGGGTCCTCATTTTGCCCACCTCGGAAGGATGGAAGGCTGAGTCAACCTTGAGCTTGGTGAGATTTGAACTGCCAAATTGTAGGCAGCCGGCAGTCAGCAGAAGTAGCCTGCAGTACTGCACTCTAGCCACTGAGCCATGGTGGCTCATAAATAAATAAATAAACAAATCATCTTATCAACAAAACTGTGTTTGGACCAAACAGATGACTCTTACCAATAAGGGACAGAAATTACAGGGAGAGAAAGAAATTGTTCAGGACACTCTTGCCCAATGTAAAACGTCCTTGGACTCAATTCTGAAAAAAGTGTTGTCTACACTTACAACCAAATGAAGTAGATTTGGGTTTAGGGTCAGTATTGTCATAACCAGAGGTGGTATTCCACAGATTCTGACCAGTTCTGGAGAACAAGTAACAGAAATTTTGAGTAGTTCGGAGAACCGGCAAATCCCACCTCTGACTGATCCCGCCCCCCATCTATTCTCTGCCAACCATTGAGTCCCAGCTGATTGGCTGGGTCTTCTTTGGTTGCCCTGCACAGGAGAACAGAGTTGGAAAGCAGGTTACTGGGGTGAGGAGGAAATGGGATTTTGCAGTATCCTTCCTCTGCCATGCCCATCAAGCCACGCCCACCCAGCCATGCCACACTCACCAAGCCATGCCCAAAGAACCAATAGTAAAAAAAAAAAATCCCACCACTGGGATTACACAGGGATGCTTTATTGCAGTCAAGAAGTAACAGCACAAGATGAGGAAAGAGCTACTTACCATTAATCTGTCAAGTTTATCGTTCTCCAAAGTATTCTACAAAGGAACAAAGCACATAACATTCTATTCTACCAGAAGGTACCCAGGACCTTTCTATCCATGCCATCACTACCATCTTAGCTGTAATATACATGAATTGCTGTTTTCTTCCACTTAGGAAACACACATTTCTTATCCTAACAGGGAGTGGTTACATTAAAAAATAGAATTTAATTAACGGTTAATTTTCCCTTTCTTTCTCATTTCAGTGTTCTTCCATATTCATGGATGTATAATATGAATTGAGAAACCGGAGGGATCCTATTCATCAATGTACAAAATGATTGCTTAGAAAAGAGAAACTTTATCAGACATGGCACTTAGGAGATAGCACTCTTTTGAGAACATTGTCCATGTTTTGCATCCAATGTAGATTCACTTCAGTTACAACAGAGGTAGGATTCAATAGGTTCTGACCAGTTCTGGAGAACTGGTACTGGAAATTTTGAGTAGTTCATAGAACCGGAAGCAGAAATTTTGAGTAGTTCAGAATACCACCTCTGACTGCCCCGCCCCCATCTATTCTCTGCCTCCCAAGTCTCAGCTGGTTGGCTGGGTC